>NC_132900.1:6491823-6519323 GCF_030463535.1 Salminus brasiliensis | reverse complement strand
TAAAACAAACGGCCTATCATCATGTAACAGTGCTTGAATTTCACATTGTGTGGATGTTAACGTTATGAAATTGAGCAGACGGTGGATTCTGCCCAGTTTACATGTCCATGTGGGGCCTGTATGAGTAGCGCAACTGGGGACCAGTAAGTTTTGTCCTCGGGTTCCACGTATGTCCACCGGGGTTAGTGCTAAACATGGGGCCCATCTGGGTTGTACACTGCATACGGGGCCTAGATGGGACCCATGTGAGATTAGGGTAGGCTGTAACGATGGGGTCCATTCATGTACAAACCCACTCAGAGCTCATCCCCACCTGGAACCCACCTAGCCAACGTTCCACCCATGTGAGCCCAACATGAGCATGATGGCTGGGTGGTTGCCATTATACAGTATGTCATGTAATTCTACGTCAAATTGGCACTGGCATTAGACTGAGACTGAGTTTTGGTCACTCGACATCACAACTTACATTCAACCAGATAACATGATCTTGGTGGCAAACAGGGCTGGGGCTGTGCTCTGGAAACCTCACCATAAGTTTGGAACTGAAACACTATTTATTTATATTTCTGTATAATTCAGAGGTTGATACGTAAACAAAGTCAGAGTGGTAAAATAGTGTAGAAATAAAAATGGAAACAGAGGAACTACTTTGTCTTATAACACGCTGCTTGAACCACTCCACCTGCAGTGGGTTTCAAAAATACATTTTAGACCACCAGTAGATCTTTAAGCTTTAAGGCCTTTAAGCTTTGAGTCTTGAAGCTTATAAATGACATGTTTAAATCTTAATGACTAATAAAATTAAAGTAGTTACTACAATAATACAGAAATACTGGTTACTGAACATTACGTCTCAAGATATTTATAACTAAATTACTAAAGCCAAAGGTTCAGCTGGCTATGTTTAGTTTTAGGTTGATTTACACTCTACATGATTTCCTTATTTCCTCTGACCTTGCTCTTATTCCTCCTGCCAGGTGAACTTTACAGTGGACCAGATCCGTGCCATCATGGACAAGAAGTCCAACATCCGCAACATGTCTGTGATCGCACACGTAGACCATGGGAAGTCCACCCTGACCGACTCGCTGGTGTCCAAAGCCGGCATCATTGCGTCATCACGGGCCGGAGAGACTCGTTTTACCGACACGCGCAAGGACGAGCAGGAGCGCTGCATCACCATCAAATCCACGTAAGCAGAAAACCAGGGATAAGCAAAATGACCTGCTGTAAGATGTAATTTTCATACATTTATTAGGGTCATAACATATTTATGAAGGGTTATACCATATTTTAACCACATGCACAACATTTATGAACATATTTTGAAGGGTTATTTTGAAGTTTCTCAAGGTTATAACACATTTAAAACTTTTACAACATATCTTTGAAAAACTGTAATATATTTATGAAGGTTACAACACATGTATGCCACATTTATTAAGGTTACACATTGATGAATGACTATTGCACATGTAGGCTGTGAAGGTTTTTGAAGCCAGTGACTATAGAAAAAGACATGGACAGTGAAGCAACAACAGGTTTTGTGCCTCTGCTGGCTGGTTGCAGTATGATGTGTAGCTCCGCCCATCCCCATATGTTTTAATGACAAAACAGCCCATTTCCCAACTCAGTTCCCTCCTCTAACCTGTCTTTCCATCTCCAGTGTCTCCAAATTTCCAACAGCTAGTTTTCCCTGTGCTAATACTGGCACGTACATTATTTTCACTTCAAATCAGTTTTTAAACCATTACTCTGCTATATCATAAGAAGGCTTACGGGGTTACTTTTAGGAATAAAATTATTGAGACCTGTATGGCGCCCTTTCTGTTCATTACATGTAGCTGAGTAGCTGAGTTGTACTGAATCCTACATGAACTGCACTTTTACTGTTAAACCATTCCTCTTACTGGACAAACTGGGAATCCGGGGGGAAATCCACTCTGCTTAGGCCCTAAAAGCTTAGTGAAGATGGTCTGAGACACACAGTCTGGGAGAAGGGGGCAGGTCTACCAAATGAGTAGGTTAGTCTGCCTCTGGTCTCTACTGCACAGACTCTGGTTGTAAATTTGACAACATGGAGGTCAATTTTGACTTCTTTGGCTTCTCATAGAAGTGAAGGGAATGGAAACATGGCATCCATGTTTTCTACATTTCGTCATTGGTTGAATCACTATTGCACATTTATTTAAGGTTATAAAGCATGTATGTATTCTTACAACATTTATACCTGCTCAGTTGAGCTCTGTTGGAGATTTGTCAGCTTTAACCTGAAGAGCTGGCTGGTAATTTGACACAAACTCGAGTCAAGGGCGTTGAGTTGCATCTTGTCACTTTAGCTGAGATGTAAATGTTGGTGTGTTTTGTGCAGAGGACTGCACGCAACAGTCAGACCTTGAAACCTGAGGCCTTGTTCACACCCGGCATTAAGATTGGTCTCTGTTCACAACTGGTCACCTGGCATTTCCATGTGTCTTCAAGTTGTCTCAAGTGGCAACAAATGAAGGACAGAAAAAACCCATGCACCCATGAAAACAGATCTGCATTGAAAGCACCTTGCCAATTTGCCCATATTATAAAGTAGGAATGGGTTCTGGTGATCTTTACAATATGCTCAGAAACGTAGTAAGTTAAAATGTGTTTATATAGCACATTGGATAGCACATTAGAAACAGAACAATATGAATGACTGGACAGAAAGAATGAACTGTAAGCAAAAGCTATAAACACATGCTCAGTGTTAATGTTTAAGTCCATGCTGATTAAACATCAATATACACAGTTATGCAGTGGCATGAATTAATTAATGTGAGGATCCAGAGCAAGACAGCATCACATTGGGGCTGAATTGTTAAGCACTGGGACAGAACATTAGGAACATCTCAGTTCATTAGATAGAAAGAAAAAAAGAAAGGAAAAACAAAGGGTTTAAGAGGATTGTAGCAATTTTGTTGAGTTTACACAGCAGGAGAGCCTGAATTAGAGGGCAGGCAGGCAGCAGCATCCAACCAACACCAGCAACCGACTCCAACACCAGCATTGAGCTTGACAGCAGCGGGCAGCTCAGGACGTGGAGGAAGAAGGGACTTAGGAATGTATATAGTCTGGTGAAGGGCCTGTAAAGAAAGTAGTTTAGAAAGACTACATTAATGACCTGTTATCAGAGCAGTTCAGGAACAAAAGCACAGAAAAACAGTAGTCTGTAATGGGAGATTAACATGCAAGAAGCGATATATTTGTGACAAAAGTATATTGTGTATCACAATTACAGAATGTATCATACGATAACATATTGTTATATTTACCACCACTATTATAAACATGTTTTATGAGTGAACGAGTTTTCTGTTTTTTATTAATAATAGGGAGATTATAGTCTAGGACAATCAACCCTATTCTGCAGATAAAGCAGATGGATATCAGAGTGAAAACTGCAGGAGTATTCCTTTAACAACCAGTGAGCTCCCCAGTACAGGTGTTTTTGGAATGAGTCGCTTGTAAGTCAGCAGAACACAGTGTACGCTGAGAAGCTAAGGGCAGGGCTGGAATACCAAAACAGGGCTTGAGGCATCAAGCCAGCAAACCCAGCCAATTATCTCCAGCATGAGAACTGAGAAGATGCCGCAGACAACATCCAGAGTGAACAACTCATTCTGTAGGACACGTTCTGTAGATGTAGCAAAAATGATTACACATTTTTTACACAATGCATTTATCCATTTTTTCAGTTATTTGCATATAGTATAATTCCAGCCTGTAGTCCATCTGTTTCTCTGTATACTTTGTTAGCCTACTTTCACCCTGTTCTTCAATGCTCAGGACCTCACAAGACGTCAGTCTTACCACAGGGCAGGTGTTATTTAGGTGGTGGGTCAGTCATTCTCAGCACTGCAGTGACACTGACGTGGTGGTGGTGTGTTAGTGTGTGTCACGCTAATACAAGTGGATCAGACACAGCAGTGCTGCTGGAGTTTCTGAACACCTCAGCATCACTGAGAACAATCCACCAAACTGAAATATCCAGCCAACAGTGTCCAGTGGGCAGTGTCCTGTGACCACTGATGAAGGACTAGTGGATGACCAACACAAACGGTGTAGCAATAGATCAGAGCTTCTGTCTCTGACTTTACATCAACGTGGTGGACCAGCTAGGTAGGAGTGTTTAATAGAGTGGACAGTGAGTGGACACAGTGTTTAAACACTCCAGCAGCACTGCAATGTCTGATCCACTCAAACCACCAGCAGGTCAGTGTCACTACAGTGCTGAGAATGACCCACCACCCACACAGATGGACTACAGTCTGGAATTATAGAACTACACAGTGCTCCTATATGGTAAGTTCAGTCCAAACCAGGGATGATCATAATATTATGATATGACTATGTAGATAGGCTATAAATACACTATATGGACAAGTATTGGGACACAAAATCACAAAAAGCTCAGACTTTGAAATGCTAAAACCCTGCTGCTAACAGGCCCATATAAAAAAATCAAATACATTATTAATAAATATTTATCAAATAAATATTTAAATAAAATTAATTCAAGCATTTAACACTCTAGCTCATAAATGAAGCTGGGTAGTGCATTTTCTTAGCTGCTCAACTAAGTGTTTTCTCCCCCACAGGGCGATCTCCATGTACTATGAGCTGAGCGATAATGACTTGGCCTTTATTAAGCAGAGTAAGGACGGCTGTGGATTCCTCATCAACCTCATAGACTCACCTGGACATGTGGACTTTTCCTCAGAGGTGACAGCTGCCTTGCGGGTCACTGATGGAGCACTTGTGGTGGTGGACTGTGTGTCCGGTACGATCCAACCGCTCATATCACTACAGTCTGTGACCTGCCCTGATAGAGTTTGCCCTGGGCGAATCCCTGACAACATCTTAAAGGATGTTTACTTACCAAGCTATTGACCAAGCTGGTTTCAGATGGTCTAAGCTGGTACAGATACACCCTATGCTGGTAAGCTATCTGGTTAACCAGCTCTTGACCAGCATTTGAATTTGGTCATGCTGGTTGATTAGCTTGGTCACACTGACTAGCTTGGCCTACCAGCACAACCAAAATCAAATGCAACCTAACACTATGCTGGTCAAAAGCTTGTTAACCAGCTATTTTACCAGCATAGGGTGTGTATTTGCCTGGATGACCAGCTCTTCAACCAGCTTAACCATCAAAGACCAGCTTGGAACATCTGAAACCAGCTTGGTCATGCTAGTCCATGCTGGCTGTTTAGCTTGGTCAGGTTGTTCATGCTGGTAGACCAGCTAAACCATCAAAATGAAACTCAAACATGCCCTATGATGCTCTCAAGCTAAACTGGTTGACCAGCTTAACCATCTTAGGCTGGGTTACAATTTGCTATACAGTTTGAACTGCATCGAAATCAGATAAGTTGACTGTGGGTAGCTTGCGATGCCTTTTATAGCACGCAGGTCATAAAGTTACTGTTAGGTGACCTTTGCTATTATTTCTTTCGCAATCATACTTGGAACCCCCTAGCTGCCAAGGATCATAGGCAGTGGCCACTAAAGCCTGTTGGGTTAACCCCTAGAAGCCTGGGCTCATTATTAACTTATTAATTTAGAGGCTTATTATTCAATAACTATTACAAAGTATTCAATAACTATTATGAAGTATGATCTGTGAACTGTGGGTCCACACACAGGTCTTTAAAGTCCAGGGGAGTTTGTGCTGCCTGGCTAATCATTTGCACTCCCTCCTCAGGAGTGTGTGTGCAGACAGAGACGGTGTTGAGGCAGGCTATAGCAGAGCGCATCAAGCCTGTGCTGATGATGAATAAGATGGACCGGGCGCTGCTGGAGCTGCAGCTGGAGCCCGATGAGCTCTTCCAAACCTTCCAGCGCATAGTGGAAAACGTCAACGTCATCATCTCTACCTACGGAGAGGACGAGAGCGGACCCATGGGCAACATCATGGTGAGACGATCCCACGCTTGGGTTACTTTGCGTGAATTTGCATGAATCAGATGGTTTATTAGCCAATTACAACATCTAAGGACTTTGTTAGGGGCCGGTCAGAACAGTGCTGGGCAGTACTGTAGAGGCGTATGCAGCTTTAAAGGAATAGTTCTGCAAAAAATCTAAGTAACATGATTGATCACATGACCCAGATGCAGTCAATCACTCAAAGTAATTTCAAAATTTGAAGTTTGCTTCTTTAGTTTAGAACAGGAGATGCTAGGCTAGCTTTGCTAACAACCAGTGGACTTAGACTGTCACCAATCTCATGCTTGCAAATACCCACTCAAACTGCATCCAGATCTTTACTTATTTCACACAGACAAATCAGTGTGGCTTACTTTAGTCTATAAATGGTAAATGGACAAATGTATTGGGGCACTTGTTCATTTTTTTTTTCTTAGAAAAATGATCCTGCTTTTGTTGTAATAACTGTCTCTGCTGTCCATGGAAGGCAGCTAGATTGTTGAGTTTGTTGTGAGGATTTGATTGCATTCAGCATGATCACCAACCCGCTTCATCCCCAACTCCCATCCAAAAGTACTGGAGGGAGCACCAACCATCATTTCAGAGAGCACTGGGGGAGAATGATTTTATACCTCTCTAGCCTACACCTGGTATTAGCCATGGTGCCAATAGGTTCATGCCCATCTGCTCCAGAGAGTCTTTTATATATAAAATATATAAGATCTCTCTGTCTGTCTCTTTCTCTCAGATTGACCCAGTGATTGGTACAGTAGGCTTTGGGTCCGGCCTGCATGGTTGGGCCTTCACGCTGAAGCAGTTTGCTGAGATGTACGTGGCAAAGTTTGCTGCCAAAGGTGATGGGCAGCTGGGGCCTGTAGAGCGCAGTAAGAAGGTGGAGGACATGATGAAGAAACTGTGGGGGGACAGGTAACACACACATTCGCAGGGCAAGGACGTTTTTGCATTCCTGCTTCCTGTTTGAAAATTGCTTCACCCTAATCTGAGATTAGACATCTGAGATGTCATGTGATTTTAATCACAGGCCATCACTGCTTGTGTTAACCCATAGTTTTATAGATTTTCATTTATTTGAAGAAGACTTATACCCAGTAGAGCTTAGGTGTGCCATGTAAGGACAATTTGCCCTACTCTTCACCTGTCTCTCTCTCTCTCGCTCTCTCTCTCTCTCTCTCTCTCTCTCTCTCTCTCTTTCTTTCAGGTATTTTGATCCAGCCACTGGAAAGTTCAGTAAGACTGCCACTGGACCTGATGGGAAGAAGTTACCCCGTACGTTTGCTCAGCTCATCCTCGATCCAATTTTCAAAGTAAGTTGCATTATTACTACTACGACACATCCCTGGGGAAAGGGTGTGGCCACGGTGAGCTAGTAGTTAACACAGGTCATGAGTAAGCCAAATGTATTATATTATACACACCTGTCACCAAACACCAAGGCCTTACGAGAAACTGATGAGCCCTTTTAAGCACCACCTGGAGGACATTGCCTTAATCAGCTCCAGGTGTGTGGCATTAGGACAGGGCCTAGACTACTAAGGGGAATGGACCATGGTTCCCCTGCCTCCTTACTGCCCCACTACACATAGCATCTTAGTGATTGAATCAGTACATACTGGAGAAAGATAAACCATTTCAATAATCTTTTAGCTAATTTTAAATATGTTTGTGCTTGAAATGTGTTTCTATCAAATGCAAAATGTGGAATCTATTATTACAAATGACAAAATAATTATTACCAATATTAAACATGTTTAAATGCACTGCCCACCAGTATTAGTAGAAGTAGTTGTAAAGAAGCAGTCTTTTTTAGTGCTGTTGGAAAAAAATCCCAGGTGGCTCCTTGTGAAGCTGCTTGAGAGACCGCCAAGATTGTGTAAAGCAGCATCAAGGCAAACTCTGCAAACTCAAGGCAAGTAGTGACCAGACTCTGGCATTGATACATCTTGTCATTGTTGCTTTTTTTTTTACCAGGTATTTGATGCTATCATGAACTTTAGGAAGGAGGAGACAGCTAAGCTGATAGAGAAGTTGGACATTAAACTGGACCAGGAGGACAAGGACAAGGAGGGGAAGCCGCTGCTGAAGGCCGTGATGCGGCGCTGGCTACCTGCCGGAGATGCTTTACTGCAGATGATCACCATCCACTTGCCCTCGCCTGTCACTGCCCAGAGATACCGCTGTGAGCTGCTTTACGAGGGGCCTGGGGACGATGAGGCTGCCATGGGTATGACTCTGAATTGCTAATATTGATGTTCATGTTATGTTCTGTGTTGGGATGTGAGTAGTGTCTAATATGATGCTACTGTAAATAGTGTGCTTAAAGCTGCCCTGGATTGAAAATCTTCAAGTAATGACTTTACGTAATGAGAGGTTGGTAGCGAAAGCCTTTTAGTGGGTAAACACAACGTCTACTTTGAGAGAATACAGAAGCAGGGCTAAAAAGGCTAAACATTAATACTAGGCCGACCAAAGCCAGGGCCGGTGCAGTTATCTTGTGTGCGGGAGCCTGTGGAGCAGCTAAAAGCTAACGCTAACCAACGGAATCAACCATCAGTCCAACGGAAGCAAGGACTGATGCATTTTCGTGCATGGGAGCCTATGAAGCTAATGCTAGGACTGCCGAAGCAATGACGGATGCAGTTGTTCAGCCGCTTGGGAGCCTCTGGAGTGGCTAAAAGCTAAAGCTAGCTGACCAAAGCAAGCACTTGGTTATTTAAAGTGCGGGAGCCTCTGCAGCAGGTAACATCTAATGATAGCCGACCAAAGCAAGAACTGATGCACTTATTGTAAAGTGATGGCTGTGAATGTGTGAAGGTGTGTATGTGTAGTAGTTGTTGTAGTTATTGGATTTCAGTGGGCTTGGACAGAATGGTGGAATCTTCCAGACACAGTCTGATGTGTATTTTCTGTCTCTTTGCTCAGGAATTAAGAACTGTGACCCTAAAGCTCCTCTGATGATGTACATCTCTAAGATGGTGCCTACCTCTGACAAAGGCAGATTCTATGCGTTTGGACGCGTCTTCTCTGGCTGTGTGTCCACTGGGCTGAAAGTGCGGATTATGGGGCCAAACTTCACTCCAGGAAAGAAAGAAGACCTTTACCTCAAACCCATTCAGAGGTCAGTAATTCAAAAACCTCTGTTTTAAAGCTTTTTCCCAGTAGAAGTGGTCATCATCTATTACATAGTTATTACTCCTCTGTCCTCCTGGCAGGACCATCCTGATGATGGGGCGCTATGTGGAGCCCATTGAGGACGTGCCCTGTGGAAACATTGTTGGCCTGGTGGGAGTGGACCAGTTCCTGGTCAAAACAGGCACCATCACCACGTATGAACAGGCGCATAACATGCGGGTGATGAAGTTCAGCGTCAGCCCCGTGGTGCGTGTGGCCGTGGAGGCCAAAAACCCCGCTGACCTGCCCAAACTGGTGGAGGGCCTGAAGCGTCTGGCCAAGTCAGACCCCATGGTGCAGTGCATCATCGAGGAATCGGGGGAGCACATTATCGCTGGAGCCGGAGAACTGCACCTGGAGATCTGTCTGAAGGACCTGGAAGAGGACCACGCCTGCATTCCACTCAAGGTAGAGAGGACAGAGATATAGTTTTTGAGGTGGAGGTGGGTTTCGGGATGGTGCACAGAGTATGGGCAGTGTAGTTTATTCTGGTAGAAGAAACTTTCACTTAAAACAAGGTGGGAGAGCTCCAGGGACCTGGAGGGGTTGTGGCTTCTATCCATGATCTGTTCTCTGCCTGTTGGTGGTGTTCTCCCCATATTTGGGGGGGTTTCCTCCGCGTCCTCCTGTCTATTGGGAGAACACACCGAGCCAAATGCCCACCGCAGCTTCAGCTTTCTGTTCTTGGCTGACAGATGTGGAACCTGCCATGGTCTCCTGTTGTTTCTTCCCTGTTCCTGTATGGGTTTCCTATGGGTACTCTGGTTTACGCCCACCTCCCACACGTGGATTGGTTATGCAGAATCGCCACTAGGTTTGTGTCATCCTGCGATGGATTGGTGCCCTGTCCAGGGGGTTTCCTCACGATTCTGAGTAGGCTCTGGATCCTGGTGATGCTGACCAGGAAGAAAACCCAGTCCAGGAGTGTTCAGGGTATGATGGGAAGGAAAACATTCAAATGTGTAGGACAGGGGTACTCCAGGAGTACTCCAAATGTATAAAAATACAACAGTATGTCCATATTTTTCTTTTAAATTAACTGCAGGTGTCTTATAATGTAGTCTTGTTTTTATTAGAAGGAACAGGGGAGGATAATGAAGGTGGATGCTATGTATGTTAATAGCCACTAGATGGTGGTGTTTACCGAAATATTTTTAAAGGAAAATATCATAATTTATTGACTGTTTCTATTCATTTAAACATTGCCATTACCAATGTGATTCCAGAGAAGCTACATATTATATTTTACTTATGATTTTATAGCGGTTAAAATTGTAATATTGAAGTCTTAATCTTGAATAAAGTTAGTATTATACATAAAGGTATTAAAAATCGGTTTACATGTAATTTGGCTCTGGAAAATGCTGTAAATTGTCCTGACTGGAACATTTAACCTCTGTTATTTCCTCTTAACTCAACTCGCTTTCCCCCTACAGAAATCAGACCCAGTTGTGTCGTACAGAGAGACTGTGAGTGAGGAGTCAGATCAGATGTGTCTGTCCAAATCTCCAAACAAGCACAACCGTCTGTACATGAAGGCCCGACCCTTCCCTGATGGCCTGGCCGAGGACGTAGAGAAAGGGGATGTAACGGCCAGGCAGGAGCTGAAGGCCCGCGCTCGCTACCTCGCTGACAAGTACGAGTGGGAAGTGACGGAGGCTCGCAAAATCTGGTGTTTTGGGCCAGACGGGAATGGACCCAACATCCTGGTGGACGTGACCAAGGGTGTGCAGTACCTCAATGAGATCAAAGACAGCGTGGTGGCCGGCTTCCAGTGGGCCACCAAAGAGGTGAAATAGATGTTGCAGAGATCACACATTCACTGTCACCTTCAGTAATAGTATTAGTTCTTTGAGGACCTTTTAGGGGTTCTTTAGTTTGAAACTGTGGAGGAACCTCTTAAGGTGCTTTGAGGAACCTTCAGGGAACCCCTTTCTTCTTAAAGGTTTCTCAAAGCACCTTAAGAGGCTCCTCTATAGTTTTAGGGGAAGAACCTCCATTTTTGGGGTCTGAACTTTGCGTCTTTGCGAGTTTTAAATAATAATAATAAGTGATTAAATAAGTGATCCCATCAGCCATAACATTAGTACCACAATACCACAATAATATGAGTAGGCTCCTCTAATGCAGCCACAACAGCATTGACTCCACAAGACTCGCCAGTTCACTGGTTGTCCTTTCTTAAAACATTTTTGACCACTGCATACCAGGAACACCCCACAAGACCTGCCTGATGTTTTGGAGATGTTCTGACCCAATCAGTTGTCTAGAACATCACAGTTTGGTTCTTGTCAAAGTGGCTCAGTTTTTTATGCTTGTCCATTTTTCCTGCTTTTAACATCATCAACTTCACCTTAAAGAACTGACTGTTCACTTGCTGCCTAATATATCCACCCCTTGACAGATGCCTCTTCACTGAAGATGATCATTTTGCATTTTGCCTAATGTTTGCCTACTAATTTTTTGGCTGATCAGTGCCAAGTGCTAATTGGTGAGGTATAAATTTAATCTACATGTCTCAAATAAGTCTTTAATATCGGGAAAAGCGAGTGGCCTCACTTCTTCATATTGCCTTCAGACAAAGCAAAGGGTACCCTGCCCCCAAGTGGCGCAACAGGTTAAGACACATGAACTGAGAGAATGTTCTCACTGTAGCAGGGGTTCAAACCCCAGCCAGTGTTTCTTGATTACACTGTCAGGTCTGTGATGAAAATTCATGCACCACGCTGATGGACAACCCTACCATTGTATCTGAGACCTGCACAGATAATCCATTTTAAAATTAAAAAAAAATTTAGATTAAAAATTAAAAAATGTTCAGGATGAATCTGGAGCTGGAGATGTACTTAAGAAGTGCTTTGCTTTCTCCTGGAGACGTTCTTAAGATGTTCCTCTTCCTTTTTTTAAAGGAATCTGACTGTTCCTGCATTACAAATCTGTAGTTTGAGTGGTGACATTTGCTTTGCTGTTGCAGCAGTTTATACTTCAGCACAGTGCCCCCTACAGGCACAATGGTGAAAATAGGAGAAATACCTTTTAGGGCTGTATTCCAGTGGTGCATATTGTGATACACCTCGCCCACATTATTTCATATATATTAAAATAATTTACTTTTGTTGAATTATACAGCATAAATACACTGTATGTCCAAATGTTTGTGGACACCCCTTCTAATGAACACCATTAGCTACTTTAAGCTGCTTCCATTGCTGACATAGATGAGCAAATGCACACACACAGCTTGTCTAGTCCTTATAGAGACACACTGCCAATAGAATAGGACTCTTTGGAGCAGATATACATGAACCTGTTGGCACCGTGCCTAATGCCAGTTGTGGACTAGAGAGGTAAAAGCACCCTCTAGCATTGAGCTGTGGAGCAGTGGATCTGTGTTCTCTGGAATGATGGATGGTGCTCCATCCAAAACTTGGGATGAGTTGGAGAGATTCATCTGCATTTGCATATTGGTTCCTTTTTGGATAGCAGTGATAATTATGAGAACAGTTAGCCAGTGCTGAATGGTGCTACCCAGGTGCTTTAGGTGTGTTATGGTTGATGTTGCTGTATAAATTACCTTTCATGTTTATACTTGTCTCCTCTTTTCTGTCTGCAGGGGGCGCTGTGTGAGGAGAACATGCGGGCTATTCGCTTTGACATCCACGACGTGACGCTGCACGCTGATGCAATCCACCGTGGTGGGGGTCAGATCATTCCTACTGCCCGCAGGGTGCTATACGCAAGCCAGCTGACTGCTGAACCCAGGCTCATGGAGCCCATCTACCTGGTGGAGATCCAGGTCAGTGTCTGTGATCATGCCAAGTGAACATGTAAACAATAAACACTTAAATGAATTTGACCCACAGTGGGAAGTCCTTGAGTCCCTAAAAATAGCACTAGTAACTAGTTCTCCCTATGGCTTTTCTATAGTGACCAATCTCTAGTAATCAGTGCTTTCTATGAAATCCTTATAGTACCAATCCCAAGTAATGAGTGCTTTCTATGAAATCCTTGTAGTTACCAATCTCTAGTAATCAGTGCTTTCTGTTAATTCTCTAGTTACCAGTGCTTTCTATGAAATCCTTATTTTTATCAATTTCTAGTAATCAGTGCTTTCTGTTAATTCTCTAGTTACCAGTGCTTTCTATGAAATCCTTATTACCAATTTCTAGTAATCAGTGCTTTCTGTGAACCCTCTAGTGTTACAGGTATCTAGTAATCAGTGCTTTCAGTGTAGTTACTGGCCTCTATTACCAGAGATTTCTGGAAAAGGTCTGTAGTAACCAGTCTCTATTACCCGTGTTATTTTATGAAATCCCTATAGTTAGGAGTCATTTGTAATCACTGCTTTCTATGAAACCTTTATATTACCAATCCCTAGTGGCCAGTGCTTTATGTTAAAATCTGTATATATAGTGCCTTCTGTGTCCATATTGTTGCTCTGTATTATTAGTACTCCCAGTAACGTTACATGACTATAATAACCAGTGTTTTATGTGGATTATGTGGATTACATTTATTACTAACTGGTGTACTCCATTAAACATACATAATGGTCCTTAGTTAGGGTTTTATATGAAGTCTGTAGTAACTAGGTCCACCTTGTCCTTTCTATCAAGTCTGTAATTACTAATCCCCGTAAATTAGTGTAATCTTTGGAATTCCTAGTAACAAGATACTAATCCCTAGAAATGTTTGCTTTCTATGGAGTTCCTAGAAACAAGCACCCGTTTCTTCATAACTAATGAGACCTGTGGATCTCCGTTTAGCCCTTAGGCAGGTTTAGTGCTCACTTCACTAATCCAGTAACAGTACTACCAGTTTCTTTTCTTTCCAGCTGTAATAGTGGTAGAAATATTGATGCGGTGTTTTGGCACATTGTTTTAAAGTCGACTGATTTGTCTTACCAGTGCCCAGAGCAGGTGGTGGGGGGGATCTATGGTGTGCTGAACAGGAAGAGAGGGCATGTGTTCGAGGAGTCGCAGGTCATGGGCACACCCATGTTTGTCGTCAAGGCCTATCTACCGGTGAACGAGTCCTTTGGTGAGTGCCATGCATGTGCTGTGGGGATCGCTGGTGTCCTTAAAATGGTAACATGAGGTCCTTCAATTTTTTCTGTCTGCAGGTTTCACAGCTGACCTGCGCTCCAACACAGGTGGTCAGGCCTTTCCTCAGTGTGTATTTGACCACTGGCAGATTCTTCAGGGTGACCCCAAAGACCTCACCTCCAAACCTTTCCAGATCGTTGCAGAGATACGCAAACGCAAAGGCCTGAAAGAGGGAATCCCCCCGCTCGACAACTTCCTGGACAAGTTATAGAGGACAGCAACTACACCTTTCCCTCTTTACTTCCCCCTCCACCTCCCCCTCCCCCTCACCACTCCTCCACCTCTCTCTCCCTATTCCTCTTCCCTTTTCCTCTCTCACACTGCACACTCCTCCCTTCCTCCACTTCCTTCCTCCCCTCCATCTTCCAAGTGCAGCAATGAGGGCAGGACTGTACATAGCACTGAAGCACCATGACACATTTCCACAATGGAAACACGTACTGTGGCACATTACAAAGCTGTCGCTTAAAGAGCTTGTAAATCTTAACTAAAAACTATAAATAAAAACATTATGGTCACTAGGAGGTGGATTTCTTGTTGATTTCTTGAGAATTAATGAGAATGCAAATCACTGACCATCCCAGTGTTTCTTATTCTGTACATCTGCAGTGCAGCAGATAATGCATATTTTCTTCTAATTTAAAAGCAATCATTTTAGATTAGACATCGGTTAGACTTGTTCCAAATGCTGCATTTTACAAGCACCATTAAGTGCAAGAAACCTTAAGGGCACTAGGTTTAGGACAGGACTAAGAGTCTTATTTCAGGCACAAATCCAAAGAACTTAATAGCAGATACAAACCAGGTTTATTTATAATGCTACTTATTATGCAGCCTTACAACAACCCTCACCCAGAAAATTAAATAGACCACCAAGGGGGAAAGAAAAGAGGGGAGGAAAAAATCTTGTGCACAGTTCAGGTTCAAAGCCCCTCCCTTACATTCATAACCAGGTCATTACAAACATTTTCAGTTCCAGGTAAAATGAGTAACACTTGCATATGCATGTATCAGCCATTGTTTAGAAGCATTTACATAAGAGATGAAGTCAGTACTTTACAGTTTTATCCCGGTTAGAAAGAAATGAACCCCCTGTTTCGTCCCTCGCCAAAGAACGGCACAGAAATCGCTCTAAAGGTTCTAAACAGGAACCCGTTAAGCTACATGAACAATTAATGATCAAACAGTCCCTTAAACCTAGTCCGTTCCATGCTGCATGGTGTTGAGATCGTCTGTCAGTTTAATAATACTATAAATGGGATGGAAGATGTTATTAAAAAGATGCGCAATAAAGGCTTTGTCCGGTTGGGGGGGGCGTCACTAAATAGCATTCAATGAACAGAGGCCAATTAGGCCAAAAATGCCTGTCAATCTTGCTGGTAGTACTTGCTGGTCTCAAATACCAGGATTTATTTTGCTGAATAAATAATAATAAATGCAAAAAAAAATGGACAAAGACTGTGTTGGGCATCTCTAGACCATCTATAAAGTTTCACATTCTTCAGGTGAACTACAAGACATCAACAGACGTTTCAACAGCTGGACATGTATAGATCTACTCTAACGGATGTGTCTGCAGTCGTCTAGATGATCCCTCACGTTGAAGTAAGTCACCACTGAGATGAAGGTTTGATAGGCACAGCTAAAGCAGAGGGTGGAGACTCCTCCCAGTGCATGCTAGTTCACACAACAGTCTAATGTAGCCTACAGAACTGCATGCATAGCTTTGGATGATTCGGGACAGTTTTGCCTCAGAATCCACATGAGACCGATCTAGTCAAGCTCCACCCACAAATGCTCCTGCAAAGGTTCTTCCATAGCAGCTGTCGTGTTGAGGCTCGGTGGCTTTTACAGAAAATTGGTTGGCATTAGAAGTAAAGTATCATTATAGCATAGACCCATTTTTCTTAGCCTTGGTCCTGGCCCTTTTCTCTGGTCCACACCTGTTAGTGGTTTCCCTGCTTTAACACTCCAACTGCAACTCTGGACTTGAAGGACTGAAGCAGGGGAAGCAATGAATGTGCAGGGCAGAGTAAATCCAGAACCAGGGTTGAGAAAACTGGCCTACACGACTAGTTCCTGTAGAAAAGCTTTCTAAAGAGATCTAAAGAGAACAACATTGTGCTGGTCATGCCCATCAAATACAGAGGCAGACAAACGTTTGGGCATCCTGGTCAACATTTTAAGCGGTATTACTGTATTATTTTAGTTTTGTAAGATTTTGGAGTGAAAAGGAGAACCATGCAAAAGTTGACTTTTTTTACTAAGGCCCCAAGGCAGTGTTTGGGCAAGATGATGCAAATTTCAAAGCTTCAGAAATCAATCATGTGGCTAATAATGGCTAAAAAAAAGAAAAAGAAAGAATAGCCAGGCAAAGGTTTGAGCACCCTAACAGATTTGAGCCATTTGCCAAGGCCCCAAGGCAGTGATTGGGCAAGGTGATGCAAATTTCAAAGCTTCATAAATAGACTAAGGACTCCATGGAGCAATGGGTTCCTCTAAAGAAGCTGTCTAGCACCCTCAAAATGCTCATAACGGATGAAACAAAGCAGGAGAAAGCTGTAGGAAGACGTGTTTTCAGGTAGGTGTTTGCCATTTCTTAAATACAATTACAAACTGAGAAGTTTTAACAGGAATGGTGGAGGTCCAGTTGAGGTCTGGAAGATCAAGAAAACAACAGGAAACCTCCGTCTGAAACTCAAGCTGAAGCCGATTTGCCATGTCACTCTCAGTCCCCCAATGTGATTACTGAAAACCTGTGGGTAGACCTTAAAAGTGCCATGATGCAAATTGGTCCAAGAATCGTACAGAAGTAAAAGCTCTTTGCAGGAAGAATGGGCAAGCATTCCCAAAACAAACAAACAAACATTGAAAAATGTTTTAACTTTTAAATAAATCATTTATAAGCCTATATATGCCACATATAGGGTGTCTAAACTTTTGCTTCAGGCACTTTTAATTTTTTTTTTTTTGTAATTTTATAAAAGATGGAAATAAAATTATTATTTTACTTGCCAATAGGGGTGTTACTAAGTACTGACCATTAAGGGTGCCAAAACTTTTGCTTTGGCCCTTACATTTTTGAAAAATCTTGCTTAAAAGTATGAAATAAATAATTCATAACATTCATAATTTAACTTGAATTTTGGAAATCAGATTATCTATTACTCATCTAATCTTTCAAACAACAGAAATAAATGACCAGGAGTGCCTAAACTTTTGCATGCCACTGTATACTAGCATTAAGGCAAAACGTAATTCCTCACTTGAACGAGATTCTTTTGCCAGCTTGCAAAAACAGTTGCAAAGTTGGATGGGTTTCCTTTAAAACCTGCCCAACTCTGGAACAGCGGTCACGAAACAATGCACCATTAGTGGGCGGAGCATGGCTAGGTCAATTGAGCGCGAGCTTCAATAAAGAGGCACTCTACTCAAGCACAATGTTTTGGCACAGAAGGTGAGGGAACCTGACGACACAGGGTTCCCTAGTGTTTTAAAATAGCTTCATTCTTTAAACTTCACTTCGCTGGCTGCCACAAGTGGGCGCAATGGAGTTGTGAACATACTGCCAATCCAGTTTGAATGACACTCCATCCACAAGGGAGATGCAGGTTGTTTTAGTTAGAGGAAAGCGTGCATTTATGCCCGAGTCAAACACTTTAACTCGTGCCGAAATTAGCTAGAAGTCATAAAAACAGTTCTCCTCTCCTGTTAAATAACTCCTAGCCAATTAAAAAGTGACATGTTTAACTTGTTTACAGTCTGCAGGCTCCAATACATCAACACTGGAGCAAGCACGCTCCTTCTCAACAGTCCCCATTTTTATGTCTCAGTCATTGTTACATAAGTAGATTAGCTCTGCTCCCACTTTTAATGGAAGTCTTAGGAGGAGGTGGGCGCTGTGTCTATGTGGCGCTGCCATCCACAACGTTGCTCACCAATCACAGTTCTTCCAATCAGTCATAGTGCATTAGACAAAATAGGAAGTCCACCAGTGAGCCTTTTCTCAAGCCCAAAAGGAACCCCTACTCCTGGGAATCAGGGGGGAAAAAAGTCAAAAGGTCACTATGTGTAGAAGATGACCTCAGGGATCTGTCCATCCTCCACGGAAGTGCCATTGTTGTTGCCAGCTGCGTAGCAGAAGGTGAAGCAGGTTTTGGTGCCGGATCCTGAGGACTCGTGGGTGACCTTCCTCATGCCTTTGGTACCATAATGAGAGTCTGGACCCTGAAAGAGCATTTTATATTTAATATTTTAATAATTTTTAATTGGTTAAATATAATAAAATGTCAATTTCATAACATTTCAGAGTAATACTGATTTGATATTTATATTTCACTCAGCTGCTTCACACATTGTAGATTTGATCAAACTTTACTTATTTTTTTTTGTGTGTGTGGGGGGGGGGTGTTAGGGATTTTTATCTTTTATGACTTTTATTGTTGTTGGCTGTGTGCGAACTGCGACTCTATTTCGTTGCATTCTATGCAATGACAACCAAAGAATCCAGGATGCGAACGCTCATCCATGTACTATTCAACTGCACACTAAAACAACAGGTGGCACATGCGTTGAAAGCCCTACCTTCAGGGTAGCGCAGGCTGTGTAGTTTACATTGGGAAGAATCTCCACTGGCTCTTTAAACATGACCCTGAAGGTGTTAGCAGACCCGTCACAACTGAAACCCGTGTCATTCTGACCAAGGATTGTGTTACTGTCTGTGTGAATGATCTGAGGAAAAGACATTAAAAACAGTTAACAGTCGCCTTACGAATACATTATACATCACGCCTAAAAATCCTTGTATCTCCAAAACAGCACCTGCATAGGAGACGTAAAAAACCTTCATAACTTTAAATGCAACTTTATTGGTCCATTGATCGCGAAATTGAGACAATTCAGAATATGTTAAAATGAAAACGGTAAAATGGTGATTACAAGGTTTTTGAGGGACAGAGATGATTTTTTAGACACACTTCATTCATTCACTGTATCTGGAATAATCTATAATCTAAACACTACTGCAATCTGTCTGGTCACTTGTAAACATGCACACATGCTAGACTGTACCTGTATGTTGACCTGATAGTCTGTGGGCCCATGTATGGAACCATACAGTCCAAAACCCACAACAAATATTCTGCGGTTTACTGTGAACCTGCGAGACAGCGAGAAAAAAAAAAAAAGAGAAGAGGGGCATGATGTATTAGAGATATTTGCAAACTCTAAACAAACAGTAAAAGCAAGTCAATATTCCTCAATTTTAAACATCCTGTCAGTGCAGGTCTCAGAAAATAATCGATGCATCCATCAGCACATCAGAGTGGTGCATGATCTCTCATCATAGACCAGAAAGCACTGCCAAGCAATCAGTGATACAATAATCTTGTCAAAATGTTAAGAATAATGTTTCGTCTTCACTTTGAGGTCTTTGGAGTCAGACAGTTCATCTTGTCCTCACTTAACCACTCAGCAGCTCTGGAATTCCAACCATTCCAACTCTGGAATACCCCCGCATAGTAATGGAGGACATTGTTCACATCCCATGTTTATTAAATGTAATAAATTCAAGTCTATGGGTACAGCATGTACTATTCAATGTCTATACTACATGCAAAGTTTTTTCATAAAATGCAAATCTCTGTAAATCCTTTGGTGTCTTTGGGGACTAATTTTGGTGTCTTTTTGTGCATGATTTAGAATCTTCTTGTCAAATCCTCACAGAAATGCTAAATGCCTTAAATGTAAAATGCTCCAAAACCTTGTAGAAAGCCTTCTTTGGCCAAGCGAAGCAATTACTTCAACAAAAGCAGTTTAATACCCTTGAGTTTGGACAACAACTAATGAGCAGATTTCCCAATACTTCTGTCCATATACTGTACATCATCTCCACAACAGTAGTGCACATACTGTTAAATGTGGTAATTAGATTAATCTTACAGCCAATAACGAGGTATTTATAAGGTGTATTGATCAGCTCAGACCACTGTCTAGCAAGTGAGGGAGTGAATGTGTGTGTGTGTGTATGCCCTCACCGGATCCGGTCACTGGTTCCACTATAACCCCAGCGGCTCTCCACTTGGCCGAAGCGTGTGATGCTACACTCTTTCCCACGCAGGCAGCAACGTGGTCGGTCGATGAACTCCACGCGTGGCTTGGGGTTCACTGTGAAGTGCAGGAACAGGCTGACCACCTCGCGGTCCGTCAGGATGCCTGACTGCGCTGGACCTACACGCAGCGACATTCAAACACATTTACACCACTAGAGGAGGAAAACGTGCATGGATTAATGACAGGCTGAGGCAACCCAGTGGTTCCCAATCCTGGAACCCACTGCCATGCACAACAAACCCAGTTATTCAACCCCACTGAGCTAATGAACCATCAAGCATGACTTGAAACGTGTGTCAGAGCAGGGAAAGCATGAGCACCCCTGTGCAGGGGGGGTGGGGTGGGGTGGGTCCCCATGGCTGGGATTGAGAACGACTGGGTGTAACCCAAGAGTGACTGGCATGGTGCGGTGTACCTGCGGCAAACTCCTCTATGGTCATTAAAGGGAAGCGGATGAGGGTGAGGGCTTTACCCAACACGCGTCTCTTGTTCTCAGGTGTGGGTTGAAGCTGCTGACGGTGGGCCTCGGCCTCAGCCCAGCGCACTGCGGCACCAAACAAGCGCACCTCCCGCACCCCCAGCGTGTCCCGCTCCAACACAGCGACTAGCGTGTCTGGGGGAAGAAAAAGTTTAATGCTTAAAAAGTCTCATAAGAGAAACAAGGCAACTACATGCATGTCCAAATATGTGTGGACACCCCTTCTAATGAATGCATTCAGCTCTTTTAAGATGCACCCATTGCTGGCGAGACAAATAGCCATATGCACACACACAGCTTGTCTAGTCCCTGTAGAAAAGTACTGGCAATAGAATAGGACTCTCTGGGGCAAATAAACATGAACCTGTTGGCACAATGCCTCCTAATGCCAGCTGTGAGCTAGACGGGTATAAGTGGAACGGTGTTCTCTGGAATGATGGCTGATGCTCCACCCAATATTTCTGGGATGAGTTGGGGATGAGGTGGGGTGGTGATCATCCAACGTCCTGACCTCACCAACGCTCTTGTTGCTGAACGCAATCAAATCCTCACAGGAATGCAGCAATAGATAATCGTCTACTGTCATCTTTTTCCTACTCCTCCATACAGAATTCCTATTGTGTGATGTCTCAGCTTCCGTCTTTGAACAGATGGTCTGACGCTTTCCTCTTATCTCCACTGATACAATAAAGAATTCTTACTGGATTCTATAATGGAAGAGCCTGCCAGGGCCTACTGCAGCAAAGCAGCCCCAAACCACACCTCCATCCCCATGCTTCACAGCTGCTATGAGGTTCTAAATACATAAACAAACCAACTCTCCAGTGCTTGTTGTTTAAGAGTTCCTGGTCTTTGTCGAGATGTTCTCTGACTAACTTTAGTCTTGTCCTGATTTTTTTCTTGTCTTGATTTTTTTTTTTTTGAAAGCAGGGGTGTCCAAACCTTTTCCTCACAAGAAATACTTATGAAGCTCCCCCACCCCACCATACATACCCAGATCTATATCTGTAAAGCCCTCTGCAGCCAAAGCATCACCAGTGTTCTTATCAATGTTCTCAAGGCACAGACTAGCCAGCTGGGGTTCGTCAAAGAGCCGCGCCTGGAAAATGAAAAGCCATTAATTCAACAGAATAACATTCACCTCATCAACAATACACAGTGACAGTGACTGGGACAAATAGTTGCCTACAAAGCTGATGACGGCTCCCAACATGAGATAAACACTCAACCCTAATGCAAATGCGCTTTCTTTGCATCATAATTTCATAAAAAGTATCTGACTCCAGTGCACTGCTGGTATCCGACTAATCTTTTTATTATCTTTGTTTAGTTTGTGTAAGAACTTTCAGGGTGACAGTTGTGTACAACTACAGCAATAATAAACATACAGTGAGACTTGAACAACAGTGTTAGGAACACAACACAAAAGATCAACGAGTTACACTAGAAGACACTACATTTAAAACCACCATCCATACATCTGCTCGTACCATTCTGTGGAAGAGAAACTAACACCAGAGCATCCTTACTCAGAGAAATTTCTCGGTTATGAAACTCCAATGCTTGTGAGACTCCCTTTCACAAAATAGTAGGAGCAGACGTATAGATGTACAGGTGGATGTTTGAAATTTGGTGCCTTCAACCATAGACGTTGTGTTGTGTTTGAAAGCTACTTAAAGCCATGCTTTTAATAGCTGTGTTGGAATGCTGGCTTAGCACAGCTTGCCACTTTCTGATCTGTGTCCTCAGCAGTAGCCTATATCTGACTTTTACTGAGACATAGGGATGTTGGTAAAAGTCTGGGAGAGATCCATGCCTGTGTTAGGAGCATGAAGGCATTGTCAGCGCGCAGGTTCTTCTTGAGGAACTCCACACAGTGGGCCTCCAGGGCTGGGACTGCATACTTTTTTGCTGTGTACAGAGTGGTCATCACGGTTTCAGGCCCGATCTGGACCTCGTCAGAGTACAGGAACCTTGAAAGCATTTTCAAGTGTTACAATCCAATACAACTTCTTATGAGCAATAATCATGAGACTGTTTACATCTAGCATCAACATGCGTTTTTATTGACTGGATCATATTCTGTTCGGATTACGAGGAAACACTGTGATTGTATTACTCAAACCACATTCAGAAGTGGACAGAGACAGCTTTTGATCATGCCCAACACAAATGTAAATGGTGGACAGCGTTCATCTCTGAACACAATGACATATGCGTCACAGCTTTCCACATATTCAGTCTTAATATTCACAAACAAACTTCTGCCAATCATTCATGAAACAATTACGGGTAATCTGTATTACAGAAACCTGGCAAAGTTCTTTCCAATCAGTCTTGAGTTCAAAGAATTCTCTAGACAGTAGTGGGGGATGCTGATCATTGCAGAAGTCACAGAAGCAGCAAGACAACGCTTTCTACTTTGTCAGTGTAAACGATTTGCTGCCTATTTTAATTAGATTGTTTTTGTATTTTACCGGATATAATCAGGGATGTCCCAATCTGCCCCAGTAAATTTAGATCGGGCCGATCCAGGCATATTTTTAATGGATCAGGTATCAGCTATTTTAATGCCTTTTAAACGCCATCCAGCGTCCTCAAGACGTCAGAACCCGTTTAGAACCAAATGGAGGGTAATGCTAATGCTAATACACACACCTTAGAAACCTGGATCTCATCTGACCACACTGGAGACACATTTTAGCAAGTATAAATGGAATACAGCCAAAGTACAGCCACATTTGATCAGGATAGGAAAAAAAAAAACATTTTAATGCAAATAGTTAATACGTTTCATACGCCCCAAACATCTTAAATGGTATAGAGCAATGTCTCACTTGAGCAAGGCCAGGAAAGCAGCAGGTTCAACATCAGGCAGCTCTATTTCGGTCGAGGTGGTTGCCATGCCACCGTTAAACATGGCATCAAATACAGCACTGCCGACTGCCAACACAAACCTAGCAAAAGAATAACAGACATGAAAAAACGCCAACAGTTTTAGTCTGATTACTATCATGCCTATGATGTAGAGCTGGGCAACATGGCGATGTTTTATCATATTGTGATCAATTTTGTTATTGTGATGGACAATATGCTTTTCAAAGCATATCGAGGATGCTTAAATGCGAAGTGCTTAATAAACACTGATCAGCTGCAGGTTTCATTACAAACAGTGTAATTAGACTGATTTGATTTGATAAAATTCAGCAGATGTTGAAATAAATAAAAAAAAAGTATCTGAATAGCAGTTTGTAAGAATCCATCACTGCTGATGTATTTATTCTGAGAGTATGTGGATTGTGATAAATATTGTGAAAAATGTCTTTAAATATCGTGATTCAGTATTTTTACCACATCGCCCAGCCCTACTATCAGGACTGCAGAGTCACTGCTGAATACGTCCATACGTCAGCATGATTACGCTAATTACCTTAAAGAGCCCATAACCATAATCTTTCTTTTGTTTACTTTTTTCTACTAATGACATTTGTGGAATGTTTCTTTATCCCTTAAGAATAAATAAAGACTTTTTATAGATTTTTATTACAATGCCATTGACAAACATACAGTACTTAAATGATCTCTGGCCTAATTGGCTGTTCTGCACAGAAGCACTATAAAAGGAGGAGACAGTTCACTGGGTGAAATATGACTGGAATGACTGAGCTTTGCTGCAAGGATTTTTTTATTATTATTATTATTATTATTATTATAGTGCCACATTCACAAAGCAGTCCAGCCTGAAGGACTTCTCACATCTTAAACATAAATGAGTCTATAAACTGCTGTAAAAAGATCTGTAAATGTCTTTCTAGGTGTGATATCATATATAGAAACTATGGGATTTAAGATGGGTTCCTTTAACAATATTTTTCCAGGTTTTTTTTTTTTTTTTTTACACCATATACAAGACAAACTAATGCTTATATTTATTTATTTATTTATTCAATTATTATCCACCCCCCTCCCCTAAATCAAATGGGCCCTTAAAAGGTCGTTTAACATCTGCATGCTGACATTCAGGAAATAAGGAAGCAGACACACAATGACTTAATGACACTTAATAATCTCAGCAAAAGAAGAACATTTAAGCATTTTTGCAAACTTTTCTGATTAAAAACAACTTTGTTTTCTGAAGAAAATGCACGTTAATTAAAACAAACATTGCTTAGTTAGTGATGACTATGTTAGTTAAGACTAAATAACAACAACAACAACAACAACAGTAACACGACAATCCAAAACAACACACTGGCTCTATTATAAGGTCTAGCCAGCGTTAGTTGGTTAGTTAGTAAGCAGACATATTGCTTTACAGAATCAGGGTCCCAATAACAAACAGGTCATTAGAGATCCGTGAGCCCGTTATCGTTACCTGTGTGCAGGTATCCGCTGTACCCCGAGTCCTTTCCCCACCAGAAAATGAACGTCGCTCAGAACCTCGTTATTGAAGAGGAAGGCGAACCGCTCCTTCACGGTGCTCTTCGTCGCCTGCCAGTTATAGACGGGTTCTCGGTAAACAAGAACCGCAGCTGCAGCCGGAGTTCCCGAAGAAAGCGACGAGTGTGTGGCCGGTGCCGCTGCTGCGGGCGGTGAATTCCCGATCGAGCCTAGCATGTTGGTAGCTACGCCAGCCATGGAGCCTCCGACCGCCCCAGCCACAGCGGTGCCCTGAGCCGCGGCCTGCGGAAAAGCGTTCCTCATGTTCGGCGGCAGCCCTGACGCGACACCGGTGCTCTCAGGGCCACTAGGCCCCGACTGGGGGTTCGAGCGTCTCCCTGCACTCTGCGAACCTCCAGCCGTCCCGGCGGACCCTCCCGCGTTATTTGTAGCCAAAGTGTACGGGCTGTTGCTCGGCTGGCTGTTCCCCAGAGGTCCCGGAGGGGAGAAGTTTAAGCACGGTGCCCTGCCGCTGTTGTCTCCCGCAGCCATCTTGGAGCTGAAGTTCTCCGCGGCGATGTGGTGCGGAAAACAAACCGCACACAGCAGCAGCATCCTTCCTGCCAGCGGGGGCAGGTTTAATCCGGATTCACACACACGGAAGGGGGGTTATTAACATATTAAACAGATTTATTAGAAAAGGTTTATCAGTTTAGTTTAAAAATGATATATCAGATTAGCCAGTTCTTAAAATCATCTGTTCGACGTGGACGTTAGTAAGAGCACGATAAAGCGATAAAGCATTAACTTTACCATAAGGGCTTTTTTTTATTATTACAGTGAAATCAAACCAGTTAAAAAATGTCATCAAAAATCATTTTTAATTCATTTGCATTCATATTGCAAATAGGGATATATAATATGTCAAAATTGTATTGCCTTAAATAGTACCTGCATTGGACTAATTCCAATTGCATTTATATGTGACCAATATTTTAAACTTAAATTTGAGTAATTCCAGCAGAGCAGGTGGGTTTGATGATGGTGTTTTACTTAAACATAGTTTTTGTTAATTTTATGCAGTGCTGAACTGCGACCATCAGACCTGGGCCTTCGGTTCAGGTCAATAAAATGAGGTAAAGACTATTGCTATTGTCTGCTAGCCTCTCTGTGGGATTCTAGTAACACGTTAGCACCCTGCTAGTTAATGGTAATAAAGTTATATTTTGGCTGTTAAACACACACAAGCCTGGCTGTCTGTGTTTCAAAATGAACTAAAATGACTGTAGTACTTTAAAGCAGTGTGTAAATACAAACAGCATCTCATCAAATAAAAATGAACTAAAATTACAGACATTTTTTCCCAATTCCCAGAAATCCTTAGACATTCTCTGAAGGCTTAGAAAGTCCTGAGGGTTCCCCACTGATTTTACTGCTTTTGTAACCGTATAGAAATAAATTTCTGTCTAAATGCTGCCATTTCTCACCCTCAAAATGAAGACGTGATATATCGCCCAGTCCAAATGTAATACCCAGGCAAAACGTTAAAAATAACTAAGGCCTTTAGTAACAAGCAAAACTTATTCTGAACAAGTACATCATTCGCTAGCTATCTTTAACAGGGCTGTGAGTCCTGCAGGCTTAGAATAACACTTCTGACTGCAAGCCAAGGTTGTGGGCCTTCGATCTTCTCAAACTTAGGAAAACCTCCGCAGCAGCAACCGACAGCTCCATCCGGAGAGCACACAAATAGAGAAGCAACAGGAATCATACAAGCACATACAAGTACCACATACTGTACACAGAGTACAGTATGTGGTACTCCTAATTAATGGTAAATTAAGCTACTATAAGGTGCAGCCCTTGCTGACACAAGCACACGCACAGGTTATGTAATCTCCATATTAAAAAGTACTGTGAACATTCCCAATTCCAAACCTCACCTAGAGGGGTATAAAGCCCCCCAGTACTGGTCTGGTGAGCAGTGGAACTGCGTTTGTGCAGTGACTGAGCTCCACTTGACACCTTTGGGATGAGTTGAGTTGAGGAGAGGCGTTTGTGATCGAGAACTAATTACCCAACATCAGCACCTGACCTGACTGCTGCTCTTGTGACTGAAAGCAATCAAATACTCACAGCAAAGTTCCCAGATCTGTTTTAAAGACTTTCCAGAAAATTAGAGAGTTTCTGCAGCAGAGGACAGCAAACTGAAAGAGGATGTAACAGTATGTATATTTACACACTATATGGACAAAAGTATTGGGACACCTGCTCAT
>NC_132900.1:6389323-6486823 GCF_030463535.1 Salminus brasiliensis | reverse complement strand
GCTTTTGTTCATTTTTAGGTCTTAGTGCTCTGTACTGTTACTAATCACTGATTATGACAATTCATCAGAAGCACCGACTGTAGAAAACATATAATAACACAGTTTACCGGTAGCTAACGCCTAGCTAACACCTAGCTAACACCTAGCTAATGCCTAGCTAACACCTAGCTAACACCTAGCTAACACCTAGCTAATGCCTAGCTAACACCTAGCTAATGCCTAGCTAACACCTAGCTAACACCTAGCTAACACCTAGCTAACGCCTAGCTAACACCTAGCTAACACTGAGCTAACGCCTAGCTAACACCTAGCTAACGCCTAGCTAACACCTAGCTAACACCTAGCTAACGCCTAGCTAACACCTAGCTAACACCTAGCTAATGCCTAGCTAACACCTAGCTAACGCCTAGCTAACACCTAGCTAACACCTAGCTAACGCCTAGCTAACACCTAGCTAACACCTAGCTAACGCCTAGCTAACACCTAGCTAATGCCTAGCTAACATCTAGCTAACGCCTAGCTAACACCTAGCTAACGCCTAGCTAACGCCTAGCTAACACCTAGCTAACGCCTAGCTAACACCTAGCTAATGCCTAGCTAACATCTAGCTAACGCCTAGCTAACACCTAGCTAACGCCTAGCTAACACCTAGCTAACGCCTAGCTAACACCTAGCTAATGCCTAGCTAACATCTAGCTAACACCTAGCTAACACCTAGCTAACGCCTAGCTAACACCTAGCTAATGCCTAGCTAACATCTAGCTAACACCTAGCTAACACCTAGCTAACGCCTAGCTAACACCTAGCTAATGCCTAGCTAACATCTAGCTAACATCTAGCTAACACCTAGCTAACACCCAGCTAACACCTAAAAAGGTTTAGCTAGGGCCTTACTAAACTTTTCACTTGCTTCATGTTTCGAAAAGCGTTTCAGGAGGTAGTGTTGGTAATGTCGCTGTTTTAATGTTTATTGTAGTAATGTTTTATTTCTCAACCCAGATTGTTTGAGAATGAACTGGAATAGTGTAATAATGGTATTTACTATTAGCTAAAGCTAATTGCCTAGCTAAACTTTTCCCATGATTTTTATTTCCAATCACATTTTATGAGAAAAATAGTTTGAAGTATTTGTTTTTTTAGGCCTTTCCTTTTTAAACAAACCCTTGATTTTGTGAGACTTAACTACAGCTATATGCTGTAAATGAACCGCTAGCTGAGGCTAAAGGGTCACGCTAACGTTTTGAGTCTAATTTTATAAGCATGTTTTGTAAGGAAATATTGTTTGATTTTAGGCTTTTGTTCTCTTTAGATTCTAATTCCAGATTGTATGAAAATGGACTGGAATCATGTTATAAAGTTAATAACCATTAGCTAAAGCTAATAGGCTTAGCTAAACGTTCTACTACAATCATCTATATGCAGCCATTGGTCAAACTGCTTAAGTCCTGCCTTTTCATTGCTGCTATTGGCCTACATGTACCTGCATCTACATACAGCCATTGGTCAAACTGCTTTCCACCACACATTCCCACCATATTATTATTATTATTATTATTATTATTATTATTATTATTATTATTATTTTAAGACATAAGTTGAAATGAAGGAATTATCGTAGTTAAATGATTTTAGAGATATTGAACTTTCTCCTACCCTCATACCCACACACTGCCATGGTCCTACAACTCAAGCCTACTTGATCCCCCCAGCCACAACATCCTAACCACGATGGACCCCTGTGTGTCCCCAGTGTCCTCTTTTTTCAAAAAACCAAGGCCACCCTACTTAACCATATAGAAACAACAGTGTGAACCGCCAGCACCAATCAACACAGCTCAGCTTTACACTGGACATTGTTTAGGCTTTCGATTTAAATCCACAAAAAAATAATGTTCTGATTCTTGAATGAAAGCAACTGGTGAAGATGTTGATTTGTCTTCAAGCCTCAGACGCCTTCACGCCCTTCACATTTCTATTATATCACACACTTCGTAGAATAGTAAAATACCACCTCTGTTCCTGCCCCACAGCTGTCATTCTGAACCACAGTGCCTTTCAAATAAAAGGGAATTCCCAATTTTTATTTGTGTTCAGGCCAAAAACAGACAAGCAGCTCTGTTCACTCCCATCCTGCACCGCATCTGCAAGATAGCAGAGAGCAGCTGAATGCTGTTAGCTGCTGATCCACTAGAAACACCATGAGCGCTGTCTTTGTGATCCCTTCTGCCGTGTACATGGGGATTCTGACAGCTTTGCTTTGAGATCTCATCTCTCTTTGAGAAATTTATCTCCGCTCCGCTGGCTCTTCGGTTCCTGAGCAGTAAATCAGAAAGAGAGGGAGTGGGAGAGCGAGGGAGTGAGGGAGAGAGGGAGTGAGGGAGAGAGGGAGGGGGAGTTAAAACAAGGTCCATGAGTAAGGTCACAGCCGAAGAGCCGCTCTGCTTCGAGTGCATAATGAATGAATGAGTAATATTGAAGGCGGCGATATGGTCGATGCTATATTTCACTGCTCTCTCAGCTGGGTTCCGGAGCTGTTACAGTAAACCGAGCCGCCAGTCTGCCTGTAAGGTGACCAGATTCTCGACGGATGTAAAGGATATGAGGATAATGCTGTTTGCTCAGTGAAGTGCAGCTGTATCAGCTGATTGCATTAGCTAAATGAGCGATGCTTCCCTGTGTCTCAATTCAGACACTACAGTCTTACAATACAGACTATCTACTATAAAGATATACACTATATGGACAAGTATTGGGACACTTGCTCATTCATGGTTTCTTTTTTAATCAAGGGCATTAAAAAAGGGTTTATCCTGCTTTTGTTGGAGTGACTGTCTCTACTGTGACTGTACTTTTTTTGGAGCAGCACTGCTGTGAGGATTTGATTGCATTCAGCGACAAGAGCATTAGTGAGGTTGTGCAGTGACTGAGCTCCATTTGACGCCTTTGGGATGAGTTGGAGTGGTGTTTCTGATCGAGAACCAATTACCCAACATCAGCACCTGACCTTACTACTGCTCTTGTGACTGAAAGCAATCAAATCCTCACAGCAATGTTCCAATGTCTGTTTTAAAGACTTAAAGTAGCGAAAAGTAGAGGATGTCTCTGCAGCAAGGGACAACAAACTGAATGAGTGTGTAACAGAATGTGAATATGGACAAAAGTATTAGGACACCTGAGTTTCGTCAAAGTAATTGTCTCTACTGTCCAGGGAAGAAGGTACTTGTACTAGATTCTAAAGCATTGCTGTGAGGATTTGATTGATTCAGCGACGATGTTGGACGATCATCACCCAACTTCATCCTCAACTCCTAAACTCATCCTAAAAAAATATTGGATGGAGTACCGTCATTAGCCACAGGATTAGGCATAGTGCCAGTAGGCAGGGGCGCCCTATGTGGGGTTATTCGGATGATTCTAAGGCCTGTGAGTGATAGGGGCCCTAAACAATGTAGCAGTTGTGTATTTTGGCAGAGTTGTTAGACTGGGCGGGTCCAGTGTAATGTCCAGTGTAATATATATATATATATATATATATATATATATATATATATATATATATATATATATATATATATTCATCATCTTGGAGAGTGCTTTCTAAGCTTCACTTTTAGTGACTAAAAAAACAGTGTGGACGAGATGCCAAAACACAGACAAACACAGACAAAATCTAAATTTGGGGTAGGTTTTAAGATCAAGTATTCAAGTCCTCAGTCATAATCCCCAATGAGTATTTGAAGCCTGTGTTTAAAGCTTGTCTTTGGGCCAGCACTACATATAAGTGTATTTTAAAGCATCAGTGTGCAAGTAGCTTTACCTGCCAGTGTGAACAGACCACTTGTGCTACAAGCTACTAGCACAAGCACACCCGTGTCTCAAATGGAGCCTTGTGTATGAGGTCCCTATGCATGGGTGACTTTAACAAAGCCGCTGTTTTTCCATTCTCACCTACACACTTTCATCCACTTCCCACCCAACAGAGGATTACAGCCTGTTTTAATTATGTGGTCGTGTTACATAAAGCATGTCTTTCTGTGTGTGTTTATGGTGATGCAATCCTTTTGTATTGTGTTTTGTGCTGAAAGGCCTATAACATCCTCCTCTCATGTACCATATGTGGGAGTACATCCAGATTTATGTAATGAAGTAAGAGCCTATAAGCCTTGCTTGGGTCAGTGTAAATGATATGCTCCAAAGCAGAACTCCAAAGCAGCCCGGACCCACCTCGCTATATAGCAGGGATGGGAAATTCTGGTCCTGGAGGGTCTGACTTTTCTTGCTCAAGCACACCTGATTCAACTCACCTGTTAACTGCCAGGTTTAGTAGGTCTGTTAGAGCAGGGAAATAAGCAAACTGTGTTAGACTCCAACCCACGTTGCTCAGCCTTTCTGCAAAACCTGGTTGGTTGACAATCTGAAGATCCATCCTACCTCAGAGTTTGGCTCCAACACTAATCCAGTCCACCCGACTTGTTCCATCCATCCTTCAGAAGACCTAAATGAAGTGATAGATTCGGGTTGAATGAATACTCCCGGCAAGTGAAGGTGGATCTCCAACACAGCTACATTTCCAACAAACTGTCTTTCCACCTCCAGTGTCTAATTTTATCAGTTAGCTTTCCTCGTGCTAATGCCGGCCCATTTTTAAGTTCTCCCCAGAAATCAGTTTTTATACCCTTAGTGTACTGTAGCGTAGGAAGGCGGGGCTACACTTAGCAATGAAGTGATTGACAGCCATGGCTGGGAGAGACTGGTCATCTGCAGGACCTGCATCTCTCCCTCCCTATGGAGTAGCTGAGTTGTAGTGGAACTTACATGGACTGCACTTTTACTGTTTTACTGATTACACATCTTGGACAAACTGGACAAAATCTGGGGGACAAACCTGACAGTTTTGGCTTCATTTCTATAGAATGGAAGAGAATGGAACCAAGTCCATGAGCTGGTATTTCCCTCATTTGCTGAAATAACTTAGTTAGTTAGACATTTCCTATAATGATCTACCAGTCAACTCAATCAGCTGGGAGAAAGTTTTTCCTCCATGCAGAATTCATTCCGCTGTGTGAAGTTTCAGCTTTCGACTTTAGACAGATGGTCTCACATTTTCCTCTAATACAATAAAGAATTCCCAGTAGATGCTATGATGAAGGGTTCTCCAGGCCCTTCTGCAGCCCCAAACCATGACATTTCCACCTCTGTGCTTCACAGCTGATATGGGCTCTTGTGCTCAAATGTTGTGTCTAGTTTCTGCCAAACATGTCCTCTGTTACTGTGTCCAAATAATTCAAGTTTGGATTAATTCCAAAGCACATTGTTCCAGATGTCCCCGGTCTTGCTCTAGGTGTTCTCTGGAAAACGTTAGTCTTGCTCTGATGGTTTTCTGACAGCAAGGGTTTCCTCCTTGCACACCTCCCATGAACATCAAACGTGTTCGGTCTCTTTCTGATGGTAGGTGCTGTGCTTTGACTTTAGCTGCAGCAAGAGCTAATTGGAGATCCCATGATGGACATTTTAGGATTATTAGAGACTTCTTTATGCATCTTGAGGTCTGCTGTTGGACTGAACTTGCTATAGGACAGTCTGACCTGGTCATGTTGGCAGTCATTGCACTTGTAAATGCACTTAGCGAACAGTGAAAGGGCTTATTTCTTTTGAAACCACACTCCCCAGACTCATCTGCATCTACAGCCTTCTTTCTGAAGGCCTCTGAGAGCTCTTTGGATCTGGCCATGGTAAAAAGCACTCACTTTACCAATCAAGAGGTTTAAATAAGACAGGCTCCTCCAGAATCCTCTCTAAGCGTGTTTTAATCATCCGCAGCTGATGTTCTGCACCTGGTTCTAATTTTAGGTGGGTGTGTCCACACAACAGGTTATCTCAGCCTCCTCAAAATGGTCTTCATGGGATGTCCTAACTTTTTCCACATCACTATAGGTCTACACTAGTATTTTATTTACGGAGCGCATTTAAAACCAAGCTGCTTTACAGTCCATAAACAAGTTTGTTGGCACTTCCACCAACCTTGTTCACTCAGTGCACAATTAAAAAAAGCCTTGTGATTTATTAGGAGGCCTCCTTTGCCTGCTGCTGAGGCTACAAACAACCCATTGTGCAGCCCTTATATAAACTGCATTCAGTTTAAGAAGCCACTGATGTGTTTGGCTCTGAGTCTCTTACCCAGCTTGGTTGTTAGGAGGTTCGCTTGTTGTTCTCTTCCAGCCTTTCTGGCGTAAATGAAATCTCGGGGTCATTGATTACGACGTATCGTTTGTAGGCGGCAGTTCCTGGCCTGAATTATTTATATTGGCAGTGATTTATGAGGTGGTGCTATTATTAACAGCCCGTTTCCTGTGTTCTGCAGTCCAATTTCTTTTTCATTGATCTCTGACGTGTATTGATATATTGCAGGGGGCTGTTTTTAACCGCTCTGACTGAGACCCGAAGCCACCGAGGCGCTCTTTCCTCCTGGAGTTCGATCTATCTCGGCTGAAATCCACTGCATTGGATCAGGCTGGAGTTTCTGCTGCGAGTTTTGCATTGACTTCTTCGGTTTCAGCTGCGGAGCTGGCAGTGGAGTTTCAAACAGCTCAAAATAGTTTTGGTCTGTTAGCACAGATACAGATTGGCTGCTACACCTGGACTGTGTCATCAGTTTTTCGGTGGACTGAGCAGACTGGAAGGAGACAGAACGGACTGTGCGTTCTATTTTTAGACTCTTCAGAGGACGGCTTTTAACTCAACTTTCAAGCTGTCACAGCTGTAAAAAAAAAAACACAGTCTTGGAGACATGGTCATGTTCTGGGTTTTCGACTGAGCAGCAGACGCTTGAGCTGCAGCAGTGCATCTACATAGTAATTAATGCATACATGCAATAATGCAATATGCAAGGTTACAGTAAAGGCATTCAGAGCATGAATGTGGCTGCAGCTACTGTATCTTTAAAAAGGGATCGGGGCAGGTGCTTCATGCTGTTACTGTCTGTTAGCAATGAAGTAAACCAGCCCTCTGTCCTGCTGAAAGACTGGCGTGGCAAGTTGTGAATGAGACTGTGAAAGAGGTTGTTTATGAGACTCACAGCACGTTGACTATTTAACTGACAGATGAACATGGCATTTCCTTTATTGTGGCCTTAAAGGCCCTTTACAGTCTCGTTCTGGTGCCTCAGCTGTTTCTCTTGGAGGCATCCTGCCAAAAGGCCGGAGTGAGAATTTTGCTGCCTTTCAAACTTTAAAACATTCATACCGGCACCAAAGATAGAAGTAGCTTAGTGCTTTTTTAACTTCTTCATTTTTAAAATGCAGTGGAACACACACACACACACACACACAATACTTTTGTCTACCATTATATATATATATATATATATATATATATATATATATATATATAATGATAGACAAAAGTATTGGGACACACATCTTAATATAAATATAATAGAAAATCAACACACACACATACCCAATACTTTTGTCTTTCATTATATATATATATATATATATATATATATATATATATATATATATACAAAAATATTGGGACACACATCTTAATATAAATATAATATAAAATCAATTATAAAATAAAGCATAAAATCCAGCCCCTAGCCATGCAGTCTGCCTTTCCACACTTTAGTGAAAGAATGGGTGGTTCTGACGAGCTCAGTTCTAAAGAATTTCTGCGTGGTTCTGTAATAGGAGTCATCGGACACTCTGCTGAGTCGATAACTGTGGAGCTCCAAACCTGCTAATAGAGAAACAAAGGGGGACCAAGTCCATATTAATTGCCTATGGGTTTAAAATGGGGTTTCATTTCATTTCATTTCCTGTAGGTGTAATCTGTAGGTAAAAATTTGCATACTGTACAGCAAAACACAGTTCCTGCCAAAAGTAGCCTAGATGAGCTATTTTCTCCACAATTGAATCATTTGCAATTCCACCCCATCACATGATGCTACCAGCACTAGGAGGGTGAAGGCTAGCATGCGCTTCCTCCAAGTCACCTAAAGCCAGCCAAACACTTTTTTTCATACTGCTGCTAATGCAACATGATTGGACAGCTGAACATGCTTGGAGGAGTGCACTAGTTCTGTTAGTTCGACTAACAGATGCCTACGCTAGCATAGCATCGCAACGAGCGATGGGGAGATGGAGGGCCATCCAACCCATCCAGAAGGAGTGAGGCCAGGTAGGCTCCCTTGGACACCTGGCTATGGATAGCTGTGGCATCAGCAAGCATTAAATCTATGATATTCCTCTGACTATTCCAGTGCCAACACTTTATTACTAATGTTATTATAGTTTTTATATAATAGAATAGTTAGATTACAAACTTAGTAGTGTAGTGAACAGTGGTGAACATACTCTCTGTTCTCTCCCTGTGCCCCTCTCTCTCTCTCTCTCTCTCTCTCTCTCTCTCTCTCTCACACACACACACACACACACACACACACACAGCATAAACCAATCAAAAAGCACATAAAGTGTAGGCATGTGGAGAGTGTGACAGGAGGAAGAAATGAGAGGAAATTAGAAGGGAGACCATTGCTGTTGAGGGAGCCATTAAGAGAAATGACGGCGCTAAACGACAGAACACCATGCTGCTTCACTGGGGCTCATCAGAAAGGCCACCCTTCCCCAGCGTCACCCCAAGCTCCCCAGAGACATCCTTAATTAGAGCGGGAGGGTCTCGAACGGCTGTGAATTAGAGCAGTGAGGGCTGGATGTTGGCTTTATGCGGCTGGGGATATGAGCCTGATCAGATGGCTGGAGGTGAAAGCAGTGGCGGGGGGCCAACGGAAGAGTGTGTGGAGGGAGAAATGAGAGATGGGCCTTTAGACTAGCCACTCCATGCTGAGTCTGCCTATTACCCAAGGCAGCTGGGTGCTCTGGGATTCTAGCATGGCGCTGTGTTGGCTGTACATTATGATAAAGGGGTGGGGGTGTGTTGGTGCCTTTTTTATGGTTGTATTTATTCTATTGCTTGAAATTTCATTTATTTTACAGTAATTCATATTAACTGGAAAACATCAGCTTCCTCTTTTTTTGCATATGTTAATGTAAAGTGATATAAAATATATACATGAACAAAAAAGGAAAATAAGGTTTTAATGTATTTTACCATATTTCTAGTTAATATTAATATTATTATATTAGTACAATTTCTGTCACGTGTGCATAATATACTTCCTATGTGGCATAAAACTACATGTAAAACTAGGATTTTGTCTTTGCATCATTAATTCATGTTAGCTAGATCCAGGCTCATAAAATGAGTAGTTTACTGGTATATCGGCTATATCACGACACTCATTTGCCAGGTTTATGTTATCAATGCCCCCTTTTACTAGCAAACTATGCTAATGCTGATGCCTTTGTTAGTTTAATGAATTACTAATGTGTCTAATGTGTATGTCTGGTAGGTTATATTTCTATAGGTTACCTTAATCAAAACACATTATTTCTTTAAATTATTTCCGAATGTCCAATACTGCCAAAAACTAAATAAAATAAAAAGACGCTGGGCACTATGGGAAATGTAGGTTTACGCTGTACGTTGCACACACTTGCTTTTGTGGTTTCTGAAATGGTATGGAATAATCTATAGCTGTAATCTATAAACATGGAGAAATATTCAGATACATGTCAGAGTTCAGGATGGCTGCTACTACCGTTACTGTTGTGTTAGCTAACGCTAGCAGTGTGTAGCATTAAGTGTCAGAAACCACAATCAGTGAGTGCCCTTCTAGAAAAAGTGACATTCCGTTAAATCTGTTATAACCTTTCATACATATTTCATATCACTTTAAAAAATATTAGATACAGTCAAAGAGACTGAGGGAGAAATTAGTGTTACAGGGTTGAATGAGGGACTGAGGGACAACTGAAAATGCTGTTATATATTTAGAAACATTATACAGTAAAAAAAAAATTAAAAAGTATATATATATATATAAACATAACAAAAACATAAATAAATAAAATAAGCATTTAATGCAAATAGCAGTATGTTGACATGACCCCATTGAGTTACATTGCATTTATGTAAACTCTTACATATTAATTTTTATATATATATATTTACATTTAATTGTTTACTCCAATGCAATGTAAGTCAATGGGGACATGTCAAATGTTTTCCTAATTGATAATATGAACCATATGTCTTAAGTCCTGTTAATCGTTCCCCTAACTCCATTAGCTGGTTAGCTAGCTTCATTAGCCTCGTAACTCCAATGCAACATTAAAGTAGCATCGCCTGGAACCCAAACAGGACTAGACTAGGACTAGTAAATTATTATTTTTTATTATTACAGCGTTTTTCCTCATTTACTGAGCACTGTAAAAGTCTCTAGCTAACGTTAACGGCTCCGCTCGGCTGTGTCTTGTGGCCCAGTGCTGCTGTTGGGTTCTGCAGTGCTGCTGCTCTCCTGGGTTTACTCTGCCTCTCCGAAACTAATCCCGAGGCTTACTGCTGCTGCTCGGAACACAGTTCCGCGCTGTCCTTCGGAGAAAAGCTTTGTTGGCAGCTGAGTGTGAAACACCGACAGGAGCCAGAGGTAAACGTGTCGGAAGGAGCGTAATGTGAAAGATACAGAGATCACTGACACCGGAGCTAATGACCAGTCCGCTCATTAGAGGAGCGAGTAGATTAATAACACATGAATGGAGGAGCGCAGGTACACAGCCTTCAGCAGAGCAGGAGCTTCAAGAGATTATATATCCTATTATATATCCCACATTTCTCCTACATTTCTATCACCTCTTCCTCTCTATCTCTCCCTCTCCCTCTTCCTCTTCCTCTCCCTCTTCCTCTCTCTCCCTCCCTCTCTCGCTCTCTTTCTGTCTCTCTCTCTCTCTCTCTCTCTCTCTAGTCCTCTTTACATCAACTTCCTTTAATACTTTATTTGATCCCCTCTCTCTCCCTCTCCCTCTTCCTCTCCCTCTCTATCTCTCTTCCTCTCCCTCTCTCTCTCTCTCTCTCTCTCTCTCTCTCTATCTCTTTTCCTAGTCCTCTTTACATCAACTCCCTTTAATACTTTTTTTGATCCTCTCCATCTCCCTCTTCCTCTCCCTCTCTCTCTCTCTCTCTCTCTCTCTCTCTCTCTCTCTCTCTCTCTCTCTCTTCCTAGTCCTCTTTACATCAACTCCTTTTAATACTTTATTTGATCCTCTCTCTCTCCCTCTCTCGCTCTCTTTCTGTCTGTCTGTCTCTCTCTCTCTCTCTCTCTCTCTCTAGTCCTCTTTACATCAACTCCCTTTAATACTTTATTTGATCCCCTCTCTCTCCCTCTCCCTCTTCCTCTCCCTCTCTATCTCTCTTCCTCTCCCTCTCTATCTCTCTCTCTCTCTTCCTTGTCCTCTTTACATCAACTCCCTTTAATACTTTATTTGATCCTCTCTCTCTCTCTCTCTCTCTCTCTCTCTCTCTCTCTCTCTCTCTAGTCCTTTACATCGCTGATCATCGCTGATCATCTTTCTGTCTCACTCACTCTCTCTTTCTTTGTAGTCTATCCCTCCCTCTCCATTTGCTACCTCTTTCTCTTTTCTTTCACTGATCACTACATCACTTCCTTTTGTCACTTTCTCTCCATACACACCCTCTCTCTTTCTTTTTCATTCTAGATCTCTCTGCATCACGTCCTTTACCACTGTCTGTCTCTCTCCCTCCCTCCCTGTTCAGGATAGCTTTGTTGGCATGACTGTATTGAGTACATTACTGCCAAAGCATCTTTCCGAGTCTCTCTCCCTCTCAGTCCCTCTCTCGTGCTCGTCTCTTTCAGCTGAGTCGGGGCTTTTAGACAGCTTTGCTTCTTGTTTTCAGTGGCTGCTCCAGGGAGGACAGACAGAGAGGCCTGGTGAGAAAAGAAGAGGAGGGGAAGGAGGGAGAAAGGAAAGCAGAGGCATTAGAAGAGAAGGATTACAGGATGAGAGTGAGGAGAGTTTGATATGAATATTAATGTCCTCTATGCTATGTGGCAGGGGCAGCAGCAGGCATCAATAATGCATAAAAACTGACGTAATAACTCTGCCCTAGCAAAATACTGCAGAGAGAGAGAGAGCTATTACGCTACACACTTTCTCTTTATCCTCATATTGTTAAATCTCCATCCCTGGATTCAGTTCACTTCACAGGATCCTGAAGAAGAGAAGTTCTCAAGAATGAGCTTCCAGTTCCTAAAGGCTCACTATGGCAGAATTTCAGACTCGAGGACAACAACTATGATGCATTTCCATGTGAAGCACAGCATCAGGGAGGCTCTCTGAGCTAGTTTTCATATAGTGAAACAGAAAAGTGCCAGAACAGAAAACACAGTCTAATCCAAACCCATTTGAAACAGATACAAATGAGCCGTGTGTATTTAAATATGTGTGTGTGTGTGTGTGTGTGAGTACAGGCACCAAGACTTGCCTGTGTGACCAAACATGTTTAAAAACTAGAAAGGCTAATTCTGTTCATTGTAGCTACTTACAGGGACATTTAGGGTTTGTTTGCTGGCTTTCTTTGCGTGATGGTGTGGTATACAGACAGCAAAACAGGCCGGTTATCATTGTTTATGAATGGATGAATGTGTTCCTGTTGATGCGCCTTCTTTGTAACTTCATGGTCAGTCTGTTGGTGTGCTTTATGAATCTAGCCCATTGAGTTTTAAGACTTAAACTTCTAATTGAATACATAGGGTCAGTAGCAACCGGTGACCCTCTTCTTTTACCCCCTTATCTATTCAAAGTGCTTTCAGTCCACCAATTTTTCCAATGATCTGCGTAATTCGCTGGCTGGAGTAAGCAAAGTCAGTTAGTCTTGATTTTGGTGTGAAGTGGCTCATCATAAAGGATCTTACCAGCTCAGATTTCTTTACAGTGGTAATAAGAACCAGTGGCTCCAGTACCTACAACACAAATACAGCCATTTCAGTTTACTTTGGAAAATGACTAGTACATGAATGTGCCATAACATTAAAACCACATACCTAATTATGTGTAGGTCCCCAGGTGCCACTAAAATAGCTCTGACTCCTCAGGCATGGACTACACAAGACCTCTGGAGGTGTCCTGTGGTACCTGGCACCGAGATTAGACATCAGCAGCAGATCCTTTAAGTATTGGAAGTTGTGAGGTGGGGCCTCCATGGATCACATCAGTGAGCCTTGGACACTTATGACCTTGTCGCTGGTTAACCGGTTGTATTTCCATAGTCTGTATTTGGTAGGTGCTGACCACTGCATACAGGGAACACCCTGCCTGGTGTTTTGGAGATGTTCTGATCCAGAATTTGGTTCTTGTCAAAGTGGCTCAGATTCGGCCTCCCCTTTATTTTCTGCCTTAAAAAACACATCACCTTCAAGAACTGACTGTTCACTTGCTGCTTAATATCTAGATCCAACCCACCGGCAGATGCCACTGTAGATGCCATTTCACCTGTCAGTGGTTTTAATGTATGGTTGATTGGTGTGTAACCACTGCTGTGAGCAGTCTCTGAATGAATTTATTTCATTAACAATTAAATAATGTGGAAATGTTGATGGGTCCATGGAATTAGCTAGTATCAAGGTAGTGTGTAGATGTGTTTGGGTGAGATGGAAGCATCAGGCATCTTTGGGAAAATGCTCATGCGTTTCAGTTAATGAAACGCTCACAGTTTGATTTCTCTGTTTCTCTTTCCTACAGTGAAGAAAGCCAAGCTTGATGGACCCCAAGGTGAGGATAGACTGATAAGAAACTAACCTCATTGCTTTAATGGCCATTACACAGTGTGTGTGTATGTGTGTGTATGTGACCTCCTATTGCTCTCTTCCCTGCAGAGAAGTTCAACACATATGTGAGTCTGAAGGTGCAGAATGTTAAAAGCACGACTATCGCGGTGCGAGGCAACCAGCCCAGCTGGGAGCAGGATTTCATGTTGTGAGTATCTCTCGCTCTCTCACTTACTTTATATATTTCACTCTATCTCTCTCCTTTTGCTTGGTCTATTTCTCACTCTCTCTTCTTTCAGGGGAGGAACATGTACAAACTGTATTACAGTGAAAGTATCGGTAGCGTAACAAACATTTACTCAGTATACAACCATAACATTAATACCATCTCCTTTAGTATTCACTCATTGCCCAGTGTATCAGCTCCACTTACCATATAGAAGCACTGTGTAGTTCTATAATTCCAGCCTGTAGTCCATCTGTTTCTCTGTATACTTAGGTAGCCTCCTTTCACCTTGTTCTTCAATGGTCAGGACCACCATAGATCAGTAGCATTCTCAGCACTGACTAATAGGCAATTCTGGAATGTGCGAGATCATTTAGCATGAGTAATTTCATATTTTACACTTATATTCATTTGAAAGGCAATCAAAATGCACAGGAATCTGAGGGGCAAGACCCTGGAGGTTTGCAGTAATAATGCTGAGGATCTCTCTCTCTTTTTGTTTACCCTCTCAATTTTACTTTCTCTCTGCTTGCTCTTTGTCAGGCTCCCCTCTCTCTACCCCATCTCCATTTCTCCTTAATAACAGCTTTTGCCGTGTCGTATTTGTGCTGTGTTATGTTTGCCTTCCCAGCATTACCACTTTGTCACATTGCAGTTTAATGCAATTCCATAAAAGAAATATGTGCTCGCAAATCCAGCAGAGCTTGCTGGCGGCAGTATTATCAAGCCGGAAAAACCTCCGAATGCTAATTCCTTGTTAGACATCAAAGCTGTATTTCAAAGCTGCTCTCGTTGTTTCTCGCTCTTCATTTAATTGAATAATCCTTTATTAACATGAGCAAACGTTGTTAGTTACATTACAGCCAAAGCAATGAGCTGCAACATAGATCGTGTTTGGGAAGAGAAATTCTGTCCAAACAAACAAGAAGGATAGCAAGAGGTACAGCAAGAGCAGCGAGGTAAAGTATAGACGCGTGTGTTCCTCAAGGGTGTATTCTAGGCCTGTTCTTGTTTTCTCTGTTTTTCTGTATATCTCTCTTTCCTCACCTTGTTTTATGCTTGTCATCTGTCACATCACTCTCTTCCCGGTTGACATCCCTGTCTTCTCTCCTCCTTTTCTGTCCTCTGTGCCACCTCACGACCTTGAGCTTAACTACATTGCAACTTCCCTTTCTGTAGACACAAGCTAATGTAACAATGTAAGATACGCTGTCTGGGTCACATACTCTTCTCCAGGTTCTACCTTCACACACACACGGTAGATTCATTCCCAGATGCTTAATACAAACACCGATCAGCCATAACATTAAAACCACGGGTGAAGGGTTCAGTATGTACTGATTATGCTCATGCATTTGTCAAGGGATGGGATATATTGGGCAGCAAGTGAACAGTCAGTTCTTAAAGGTGAGTTCAGGATGTTTTCAGAGAGATTCTGAAGTCCATATTATAAATGTTTTGGAAATAAAAAAGATTCATTATTTAAAGTAATTAAATATGTATATGTCAGCTTATTATGCTGCCCCCCTCGGTTCTTGCGTATCTATGATGGCTGTGGTAGTTTTTGGGACCATGGAAAACCTATACCGTCACATTTTTTGAATTCTGGTATTGACATGGTACAGTGTATCGGTTCTTACAACATCTCTACTGTAGTGGCTGATTAACCGTCCTGAAGCATTTTGTGGTCAAACGGGGAACCCTACCAACAGCTCTCAGTAGAATTACTGGGACGCACACCTCCAAAACTATAGTTTATGTTTGTGCAAGTAAAGCTGCACAGTGGAACAGTGCACCACCACTGACTTGACTTCCTGCAGGTTCCTGGGAGTCCTGTTTCTGAAGTGGGTTCTGATTTAACTTTGTTGGCATATTGGCAGTGTCCGCTGTGAGTTGTCTTGGATTTCTAGACCCCAGATTTACTGTTCCTGTTAACTGGCATTTCTTAATTACATCTCACTATAATACATGAGCTCCCTAATTTCAGGATGAATTGGTTTTCCCGATTATTATGAAATCTTCTGCAGCTCCATGCGTCTAAACACGCTGGGTACATTGATCTGAAAGTGACTCAGCTCCTCCGCCCACAGCTTTTCCCCACCCTTCTGCCCCGTTTCATTCACACTTCTGCTTTCCTTCCACCTTTACCCTCCCCCTCGCTCACGCTTTCACCTCACCTCTCCCTCCCTCGCTCCTTTCTCCTCCTGTCATCCATTTACTCACTCAGTCACGCTCCGCTCGCCCATCCTCTCCGCCTCCTGCTTTCAATCTGCCTTTTTTTGCTTTTCTTTTTCTCCCTCTTTTGTCAGCTATTCATTCATGTCTCTCTCTCTCTCTCTGTGTCTCTCTCTCTCTCTTTCTTATTCCCCCCTCGCTCTCTCTCATTCCCTTCTCCCTCTCTGTTTCTTTCATTTTCTTATCAGTGCTCTGACTGAGTAGAATAAGCTGTGTGTGTGTGTATGTGTGTGTGTGTGTGTGTGTGTGTGTGTGTGTGTGTGTGGGACACAATTACGGTTCAGAGCACCAGGATTTCAGTGGTGTTGCACCACAGCTGTTACGTAACAAGGCTCCACGCCCTTCTTACCACCTTACCATTGCCTGGAATAATCCATGTTAGCTCTGCAACCATTCCATGTCTCCTTACAGATTTCTTGTTTAATAATAAATATATTTTTTTATTTCATTAAATCAGATTAATGTAACCCCCCTCTTTCTGCCCCCCTCTCTTTTTCTCTTTTTCTATGCAGTGAAATAAACAGGCTGGACCTGGGCCTGACTGTGGAAGTGTGGAATAAAGGTCTGATATGGGACACCATGGTGGGCACTGTCTGGATCCCCCTGCGAAATATTCGCCAGTCAAACGAGGTGAGAGCGTATCCAGTGCCCATACATCTGTCTCTTTAGGCTCTTCTGCTACACTATTCTCAAGCATTTGGCCCGCTGGTTTGTTTGGGATACGTTGTCCACTTTAAGTTGCACCCATTGCTGACACAGATATGTAAATGCACACACACACACAAGTTTCTGTACAGAAGTACTGCCAATAGAATAGGACTCTCTGGAGCAGATACACATGAACCTTTTGGGCACCATGCCTCCTAATGCCAGGTGTGGGCTAGAGGGGTATAAAGCCCCCCATCATTTGGCTGTGGAGCACTGTCCATATTCTCTAGAATGATGGTTGGTGCTCATTAAAGCTCTTGTTTCTGAATGCAATCAAATCCTCACAGCAGTGCTCTAATGATCTAGTAGAGAGCTTTTCCTGGACAGTAGAGACAGTTATGCTAACAAAAGCTGGATAACCTCTTTTTTGAATTCCCTGAATTTCAGAATAGCCAATACATGAGCTGGTGTCCCAATACTTTTTGTCCATATAGTGTATATTAGCCTTATGTCTCCAGTGCAGTTGTGTGTTTAGCCCCTCAAATTACTGGATGCTTCATCTAATATTTGTACCCCTTACATACCCACAAGCCCCTTGTGCATCAGCTTTCTTAGCAGTGCTGGGATTCAGTTAGTGTTGAGCAGGAATGGCACTTCATTTGCAGACACTTAAGCTTTTGAACTTACAGATCCCCCTCTGTGACACGTCTTTGTTTGAGCTGAGCTCCACTGACAGTATGAGTCTACTACACACACTACACACACAGCACACACACCCCACACACAACACACACAGTTATGTAAGCAGACTGTTAAAGAGACCCTGTAAAGCTGGGTTAGCAGCTTTTATGTCTTGTTTTATACATGACCCCCAGCTTTTTTTGCTCGCTTTCATAACTTTGTATGAATAATAAATCAGCTCCCCTTAATTATGAATGAATGTTTGGGCCCCTGAATCTATAAAGATGTTTATGTGTCTCTCTGATCTGCAGTAGTAGAGACGCAGGTGGAAGCGGGTGGACGTATGATGTGATTACAGCAGTGGTGATGGTGAAGGGCAGTGTTTGGGTGTGGACCAAGTTTTATTTGGCGAAATTCCAGCCAGAGTAATAGTTAGGGATGTCCAGATCAGGTTAACCGAGTCTCTTAATGCTGAGTATCAGCCGATACCGATCTGATCTGATCTTTGTGTTTGTATAAATAATACAGTCACACAGTTTAGATCAGATGAGCCGATGGTTACTCAATCCCTTTATTTTTATTCTTCTAGATTTTCTAGAATCAGACATTCTGAACTGATTGATTTAGTTTAGTCGAGACTTTTCTTAAAATGACTGTTTTATAGTTTTTAATACAAACCGGATTCCAAAAAAGTTGGGACACTAAACAAATTGTGAATAAAAACTGAATGCAATGATGTGGAGATGGCAAATGTCAATATTTTATTCGTAATAGAACATAGATGACAGATCAAAAGTTTAATCTGAGTAAATGTAACATTTTAAAGGAGAAAAATGTTGATTCAAAATTTCATGGCGTCAACAAATCCCAAAAAAGTTGGGACAAGTAGCAATAAGTGGCTGGAAAAAGGAAATTGAGCATATAACGAACAGCTGGAAGACCAATTAACACTAATTAGGTCAATTGACAACATGATTGGGTATAAAAAGAGCTTCTCAGAGTGTCAGTGTCTCTCTGAAGCCAAGATGGTAAGAGGATCACCAATTCCACCATTGTTGCGCAGAAAGATTGCGCAGCAATACCAGAAAGGTGTTACCCAGCGTAAAATAGCAAAGACTTTTAAGTTATCATCATCAACCGTGCTTAACATCATCAAAAGATTCAGAGAATCTGGAACAATCGCTGTGCGTAAGGGTCAAGGCCGTAAAACTCTACTGGATGCTCGTGATCTCCGGGCCCTTAAACGTCACTGCACCTTAAACAGGAATGCCACTGTCAAGGAAATAACAGAATGGGCTCAGGAATACTTCCAGAAATCATTGTCAGTGAACACAATCCACCGTGCCATCCGCCGTTGCCAGCTGAAACTCTACAGTGCAAAGAGGAAGCCATTTCTAAGCAAGCTCCACAAGCTCAGACGTTTGCACTGGGCCAGGGGTCTTTTAAAATGGAGTGTGGCAAAATGGAAGACTGTTCTGTGGTCAGATGAGTCACGATTTGAAGTTCTTTACGGAACACTGGGACGCCATGTCATCCGGACCAGAGAGGACAAGGATATGCAGAGAACTATGTTTAGGACGTCATCTCTTTCAGGGAAGACCCTGCATTTTTCAACAAGATAATGCCAGACCACATTTTGCAGCAATCACAACATCATGGCTATGTAGGAGAAGGATCCGGGTACTGAAATGGCCAGCCTGCAGTCCAGATCTTCCACCTATAGAGAACATTTGGCGCATCATAAAGAGGAAGGTGCGACAAAGAAGGCCCAAGACGATTGAACAGTTAGAGGCCTGTATTAGACATGAATGGGAGAGCATTCCTATTTCTAAACTTGAGAAACTGGTCTCCTCTGTACTCAGACGTCTGTTGAGTGTTGTAAGAAGAAGGGGGGATGCCACACAGTGGTAAAAATGGCCTTGTCCCAACTTTTTTGGGATTTGTTGACGCCATGAAATTTTGAATCAACATATTTCTCCTTTAAAATGTTACATTTACTCAGATTAAACTTTTGATCTGTCATCTATGTTCTATTACGAATAAAATATTGACATTTGCCATCTCCACATCATTGCATTCAGTTTTTATTCACAATTTTAGTGTCCCAACTTTTTTGGAATCTTATAATTTAGTCTGACTCTCCTCCCTGACCAATCAGCTTCCAGCTCCTTTACAACACTGCAGTCTAATAACTTCGTGTGTGTGTGTGTGTGTGTGTGTGTGTGTGTGTGTGTGTAGTCTTACCCATTCTGATAGCTGTTGTTGGTCTACTTGTGTAAAATAACTGGTTTTCTATAGCGTGTATTAATTCGTACAATACCCGATCTATTACAATATAAGCGTTTTTGTGTGTGTTTGGATGTGATTGGCTGATTAAGGTGTTTTTGCTACTTTTTTCTTTTTTCTGTCTTTTTTAGCCCTTAGAATCTGAGACATACAGTCATGTGACAAAAATTATTAGCCTTTTTTGTAATATGTTCAAACTAGTGGTGTCCATCAATTAAACATTAATTACGTGAATCACAACAATATTCTGTGATTAATTCTGATTCATCACAAGTTAAAATGTTAGCTAGTACGTCCTTAAATTTTTCCTTGAAGAACAAATAAATGTGCCTAATAAAAGGAACCCGTTTTCTTATGGTCTCTCAGTCTAAATAGTTTTGTCACAGCAGTTTTGTATGTGTTCTTACAGGAGGGTCCAGGGGAGTGGTTGACGCTGGACTCGCAGGTGATCATGGCGGATAACGAAATCTGCGGCACCAAAGACCCAACATTCCACCGGGTGCTACTTGACACACGCTTCGAACTGCCACTGGGTAAAACTATTCAGAATAGTCCAGTCTTCATACCCAAGAAGGCACCTTAACAAACATGATGCTGAGTGTTGCAGGACATCTCCAGACTATAAGCAGACAGTTGTTTAATATTTAAGGTGCCACCGAATGCATTCATCCGGTATTTAAGATGTTGTATAATTCATAAGTATGTGACTTTGTATGGGGTGGGAAAGCTCAGATGCACTATAACAAACATATTTACCACCCTGTTAGTTTGCCTCAGAATGGGCTTGTGAAAAAAATATTTTGCTCATTGCAGCACTGCAGTGGCTCACAGAACTCTGAAGCTCACAGAAATGTGGCATAGCATAGCATTGTTTTTAGCACTGTAAAAAGAATATTGTGATTATTATATATTGTTTTTTGAGAAATCCCCCTTCTGGTGTGCCGTTAGCTCTATTAGTAGGTAGTCCAGTTTGTTTTGAATGTTGGAGATAACAGCTGGTACAATCCAGTAAGCTAGGGATAGCTTTTAGCCTAGCACAGATACCCGTTTCCTCCCCTGGTTTTAGCTTCCTCACTGGTACTGGAAAGGCTTAAATAAAATGATGTGCTGCTGCTTATTTCAGAAAAAGTACTAAAGTCCTATTCGGATAGCCTAATACACACACACAGCTTGTCTAGCCCCTGTAGAATATGACTCTCTGGAACAGATAAACATAAACCTATTGGCACCATGCCTAATGTCAGGCATGGGCTAGAGGGGTATAAAACCCCCTCCAGAATTGAGCTGTAGAGCAGTGGAACAGTGTTCTGTGGAACGATGGATGGTGCTCTATCCAATAGTTTTTGGGATGAAGTGACCACCATCCTGATCTCATTAATGCTCTTGTCATTGAATGTAATCAAATCCTCACAGAAATGCTGTGTAGAATATCTAGTAGAAAGATTAATTTTTTTCCCTGGACAGTAGAGACAGTTACTCCAACAAAAGCTTGATCAACTCTTTTTTCTTTTAATACCTTTGATTTCAGAAGAAACAATGAATGAGCAGGTGTCCCAAAACTGTTGTCCTTATAGGGTGTGTAGCACCAAAGCAGCACATTTGAATGGCTCCAAAGCATAAAGCACAGCAAAAAAACTGGGCCCCCTCAGAAATGACCCAGTGTTTTTCTGGCCCAAAAGTGCTGCACTGACAGAAGGTCACAGCGGGCAAAAAGGCATAGTTCTCTCTCTACAGACAAGCATTGTTTTTACGTGGGATTTTGTTTGTGTGCGCATATGTGTGAGCAGGCCCGAATGAGTGTGTGAGCTTACTGACCACCTGAATGTGAGTGTTTGTAGTTAAAAACCTTAGGTTTGGGTTTCTTTAACCATTAGGCCTAAGCTGTCCTGGAAGTTAGATGTGTGTGTGTGTGCATCTATGAGTGTTCTGTGGCAGGCAGCAGTGGCCTGAAGGTTATAGAAGCGACAGGACACAGCTGAAGTGCCCGTGAACAACAAACCCAACCCCCTAACTGATCACTGAGTACCACAGCTAAGGCTACCCAACACCTTGGGCACATGTGCTTTCTGTCCCACTAGTGTGTGTGCTCACTAGTAGCATGGATGGGTTAAAAGCAGAGGTAAATTCCTATGGTTGATTGACTGGATATTCTATCATCATCTTCTTCTGACAGTGAATGTTTATGATGTTTGTCACAGATATCCCTGAAGAGGAAGCTCGATACTGGGCTAAGAAACTGGAACAGCTCAATGCCATGAGGGACCAGGATGTAAGTCCAGCCTAATAGGGTTTCCTCTCACACTTGTTTCTCTCTGCCCTTCATTATCCCCCCTCTACACTTAGGGCCAAGCACCATGAAATTGGGTCTGTGTCTGAAATTTGCCTTCAAGATATATCATTTTACTGCCCCCTGTAAATTCTTACCATTTGCCACTGAGATAAATATCAGTAAAATACACACACACACATACACACAAATGTCATTTGGCAAAATTTACAGTTCTAAGGAATGGCTGTGCCATTCATGTGAATCCTGTAGGTTTGATGAGTTTTTCATTTTGGGGAGGGGGTAGAGGATCTGATACAGCAGAAAATTCTAAAGGAGAATCATTCCTGCTCCCAAACACACCACAGAACAACACCAGCTGGAGCTCACGGTCATTATTCATGTAACCTATAGATTCATACAACTCAGCAGTATCTGTCCTACATCACACAAAATGTGCAGTGCGGTAATGAAGTCCTATTCATAAAGTTACTGCTGTGCCATTTGTCAGCTTGTCACTTGTCAGGGGATGGTGGGATTCGCGGCATGGATCACTAGAAGCACATTCACATAAAAAGAAGTAGGTTGTTTAGAAAAACACAAGCAGCCAGTCAGTGTTTGTGAAGCACTGGTGATATCTGATATGCTGAAATATCAGAATAACAAAACTAATCATGATAACGATGAAATATTGTCATATTGCCCACCTCCAGCATCACTATCTCGTTACTACTGTAGTAGTTTTACATGCAGTCTCAGTAGCAGAAAAAGAAAAAGATGTCTAAATTGACATGTTTAGGAATAAAAGCATATTAATGATGTGCTACAATGGTCAGAAAATCAGAAGAATCAGAGAATCAGAGCCATAGATTCACAGTGAAAGTGAAAGTAAAAGCATCCAGAAATCACAGGCAACTTCAGTGCTCAGCTCTGAATTTATGATTTTAAGGATGTTTTCACACTCTGTTGTCCTGTCCACACCCAGACGTCTGGGCTCAATCGGAGAAGGGGCTCATTATCACTGGGTTGGGTTTTACAGAAGTCTGTATGAACCATGGATTGATCGCAAAATTACAAACATTAGAGAGAACAGCGCCTTCTGGAGTTGTGGCATTTTACAGTGCAGGTAAACACTTGTGAAGGAGAAGCCATTTTCGGGCACATTGAAGCAGTAATGTGACAAAATGAACCAATCACACAACTCCACATGTGGCGCTGCGAGCAAATAGCTTCCATACCTGCAGGGAACCGCCCCAGAGTCCGCTTGAAGTGAACCCCAGACCACCAATTTCAGGAAGACAAGAGATCGGTTATCTGGACCAAATGTACCAAACTCTCAAAACAAGCACTCCTGGGCCTGGAAAAAACTATTGAAAACACCCTTGTTCTGTTAAATCTGTTTACAACTGTTAATTAATTAATTAATTATCTGATTGGTTGAGCCATGTTTAATAAGTAATTTAATATGCTTAAAATACAGGTTTGTGGTTATGAAACTTGTTGAGTTCATAAATCCCAATATCTTTCTGTTATAGTATTCCTATCAGGAGGAGCAGGAGAGGCCTCTACCTGTTCCTGGGACGCAGTGCTGTGAGTTACTCCCATGTCTACGATATCCACATCTCCACATCAGTGATTGAGTTGCCGTGTGGTTTCTGACCTGTGGAATCAGTGGTATCCATAAAACCTCAGTTACATTCCCAGGGCTCAGTCAGGTTGCCAAGAGGTTCTGTGTTAGGCCATTATGTAACATTAGGCCAACCACACCTTGTGCTTTCCACCAGCATTATGAAAGCTTTGGTGCAGCAGTTTGTCATTGCCGGAGGCAGACAGCAAGAGTTTCTTATTGGCTAAAGCAGACAGCAGGAGTTTCTCATTGGCTGAAGCCGACAGCAGGAGTTTCTCATTGGGTTAGGCAGACAGCAAGAGTTTCTCATTGGGTTAGGCAGACAGCAGGAGTTTTTCATTGGCTGAAGCAGACAGCAAGAGTTTCTTATTGGCTAAAGCAGACAGCAGGAGTTTCACATTGGGTTAGGCAGACAGCAGGAGTTTTACATTGGGTTTAGCAGACAGCAGGAGTTTCACATTGGGTTATGCAGACAGCAGGAGTTTCACATTGGGTTATGCAGACAGCAGGAGTTTCACATTGGGTTAGGCAAACAGCAGGAGTTTTACATTGGGTTTAGCAGACAGCAGGGGTTTTTCATTGGCTGAAGCAGACAGCAAGAGTTTCTTATTGGCTAAAGCAGGCAGCAGGAGTTTCACATTGGGTTGGGCAGACAGCAGGAGTTTCACATTGGGTTATGCATACAGCAGGAGTTTCACATTGGGTTAGGCAAACAGCAGGAGTTTTACATTGGGTTTAGCAGACAGCAGGGGTTTTTCATTGGCTGAAGCAGACAGCAGGAGTTTCTTATTTACTGACTAATATACTGTCAGTAGGAGTTTCTCATTGGCTAAAACAGACAGCAGAAGTTTTTCATTGGCTGAAGCAGACAGCAGGAGTTTCTCATTGGCTGAAGCAGACAGCAGGAGTTTCTCATTGGCTAAAGCAGACAGCAGGAGTTTCTCATTGGCTGAAGCAGGCAGCAGGAATTTCTTATTGGCTGAAGCAGACAGTAGGAGTTTCTTATTTACTGACTAATATACTGACAGCAGGAGTTTTTTTTATTGGCTGAAGCAGACACCAGGCATTTCTCTTTTGCTAAAGCAGGCAGCAGGTGTTTTTCAGTGGCTGTGGCTGAAGGCAGGAGATTGTTATTGGCTGAAGCAGGCACCAGTTTTTTTTTTCATTGGTTGTGGCCAGCAGCAGGAGTTTATCAGTTTATCATTGCCCAGCTGCCAGACCCACAACATGTTAATCAAGAGCCAGTAAGGCATCACAGCGGTAACAGCCTGCCTTCCGGGAAGAGTCATAAAGACTGACTTCACCCACTGTGCCCTTAGCCGACTAAAGGAGAGATCTCTGGCATCGGCCCAGAATAGCAGTGACATACCAGTGACTTCACACTAGACGTCATTTCTCAAAGTCATTGGAGCTTTGGGGCAAAACTAAAACTTTTAAAGAAGTGGTTTGTTGGAAAGCAGCGTTCTATACCCATTTAATAAACATCACTCAGAAGCACATGCACTATATGTCCAAACACTTGTGGACAGCCCTTCCAATGAATGCATTTAGCTACTTTAAGTTGCACTCATTGCTACATTTATTCAGATGTGCAAATGCACATACACAGCTTCTCTAGTCCCTGTAGAGAAGTCCTGCCAATAGGACTTTCTGGAGCAGATAAACATGAACCCATTAGCACCATACATAATGCCAGGCATGGGCTAGAGGGGTATAAAGCAGCCCCCTCAGCATTGAGCTGTGGAGCATGCTTTTTAACCCCCTAAACTCTTTTTAAAAGTCTTGATTTTGCAAATTAAAATGAATGAACAGGTGTCCAAATACTTATTAATGTCCATGTAGTGTATATGTAATCTTCTGATGTTGCACCACAGTATTTACACAAATCCACATAAGCCACCATTTCAGAGTTCAGAGGGTCTGAGGGCTTTTCAGTTTCACATGCTTTGCTGTACATCGCACTGACCTCTGTGACCTTTACTCTCTTACAGGTAACTGGAATCTATGGGGAGATCAACAAAGTGAGTCATTTGTCACTAAAATTATTAATGTAAGCTTGGTAATGCGAAGGCTGTGTCTGAAATGTTCCGCTATCTAGTGCACTAGGGTTAGGGTTAGCCACAAAATAACCCATCATGACCACCCCTGGTTTGGAATGAACTGGCCCTTTTTATCAGCTCCACTGACCATATAGAAGCACTGTGTAAGTCTATAATTACAGACTGTAGTCCATCTGTTTCTATGCATACTAGTTAGCTTCTATATATACTTGTTAGCCTTTCTTCAGTGGTCTTCAATGGCCCGGACAACCCCAGAGCAGGTAATATTTGGGTGGTGGGTCATTCTCAGCACTGCAGGGACACTGACATGGTGGTGGCGTGTTGGTGTGTGTTGTGCTGGTACGAGTGGATCAGACACAGCAGTGCTGCTGGAGTTTTTAAACACCTCAGTGTCACTGCTGGACTGAGAACATCTCAGAACATCTCCAAATCTCCAGCTCTTGTGGTATGTTTCTGGTAAACAGTAGTTGGTATCTACCAAAAGTCCTCATAGGAATGACAAAAGGGTCATGGGTGCCCAAGGCTCATTGATGTGATTTATGGAGGTCCTACCTCATGGCTTATAGAACTTAAGGGATCTGCTGCTAACTTCTTGGTAGCAGTTACCAGGTCCTGTGGAGTCTATGTCTCGATGAATTAGAGCTGTTTTGGTGATACGAGGGATCTACACAATTTTTGGCAGGTGGTTTTAATGTTATGGCTGATTGGTTTATATTCATTTCTGGGCAAACCATTTTCACTAGATAAAAAACTAGTGTCAGCTTAATTTCAAATGCTAAATGCCCCCCAATAATAGAATGACCTCGCTGAGCACTGCTTCTGGTTGTTTACTGTAAGAGCCTTTTAGCAGCCTTTAAAAAAAGTTCCTCACCAAAATAGTGGTATTGGATCAGGCAGTGATACACATACACACACACATACATATACACACACTCGTACACAACTGACTGCCTGCTGTGTGGATCAGCAGATGGGATTGTTGGCGGGTGTCCAGTTGGGCTGTTGGGTGATTTGTCACGCCGCCCTCTCACCCTGCCTTGGCCCTGCGCTCCAGTGCATAATGCTAATGAAGAGTTTAACTTCGTACCCAACACAGCGCCATGCTCTGCTCCTCAGCTATGAGTCACTGTCCTCCTCCTCCTCCTCTTCCTACTTGGATGCTATTGCTGTAATCATACCATTATCCAGAGGCTATGTTTTAATGTGATGCAATCAGTCCTTTGTGCTGCTCATCAAAAGTTTGGGGGCACTCAGCTTTTCCAAAAAAGTCTGTCAGTCAATCATTACAGTCAGTCAATAAATCCTTCAGTCGTTAAACCATCTGATTGAGACTCAGCAGATAGAGATTAGCCTGGAGTCTTCTTATTATCTTTAGCTAATAGCCTCTGTCAGACGAGGTGGAGGATCTGGACAATGCAGTGGACGACCGGGACAGTGTCAGTTAGTCAGTCTGTTAATCAATTGGTTGGTCAACCAATCAGTCAATAATTCAGTCAGTTGGTCAATCAACCAGTCAAACAGTTTCAGTTAGTCAGTCAGTCAGTCAATAAATTAATCAGTCAGTTAGCCAATCCGTCAGTCAGTCGGTCAGTCAGTCAATCAATCAATCAAATAGTCAGTCAGTCACTCAGTCAGGCAGTTAGTCAATCAATCAGGCAGTTAGTTGATCAGTCGGTCAGACAGCCATTCAGTCAGTCAGTTGATTGATCAATCAGTCTGTCTGTCAGTCCTTCAGTCTGTTAGTTATTCAGTCAGTCAGTCTGTTACCCAGTCATTTAGTCAGTCTACCAGTTAATCAATCAGTCAGTCCGTCTGTCAATCAATCAGTCAGCAGTCAATGAGTTAGGAGGTCAGTCATTAAATTCAGTCGTTAAACCATGTGATTCAGACTCAGCATATAGAGACTAGCCTGGAGTCTTCTTATTATCTTTAGCTAATAGCCTCTCAGACAAGGACGAGGATCTGGACAGTGCAGTGGACGACCGGGACAGTGTCAGTTAGTCAGTCTATTAATCAATTGGTTGGTCAATCAACCAGTGAATCAGTTTCAGTTAGTCAGTCAGTCAGTCAGTCAATAAATTAATCAGTCAGTTAGCCAATCCGTCATTCAGTCGGGCAGTCAGTCAATCAGTCAATCAAATAGTCAGTCAGTCAGGCAGTTAGTCAATCAATCAGGCAGTTAGTCGATCAGTCGGTCAGACAGCCAATCAGTCAGTCAGTTGATTGATCAATCAGTCTGTCTGACAGTCCATCAGTCTGAATCAGTCAGTCTGGCACACAGTCATTTAGTTAGTCTACCAGTTAATCAATCAGTCAGTCCATCAGTCAATCAATCAGTCAGTCCATCAGTCAATCAATCGGTCAGCCAGTCAGTCAGTTAGTAGGTCAGTCATTAAATTCAGTCGTTAAACCATGTGATTCAGACCTAGCATATAGAGATTAGGCTCTGAAGTCTTCTTATCATCTTTAGCTAATAGCCTCTGTTTGTTTGTAGATGAGGATCCGGACAGTGCAGTGGACGACCGGGACAGTGACTATCGCAGTGAGACCAGTAACAGCATCCCGCCTCCGTACTACACCACCTCCCAGCCCAACGCATCAGTCCACCAATACCCCATGAACCAACACCGTACCTCCCGCACCAACTACTCCCACTCCAGCAACAGCTGCGACATTGACTATGAGCACCACCGAGCAGTCAGGTGTGTTTAAGGTTTATGTCGGTCATTTGTTGTGTAATTATTTACTTCCATTTTAAAATCTGTACTGCCATTCTGATGTACTCTACATGTCTAAGAGTTAATAAATTGAAAGGTCTGCACAGTGAAGTGTGTACCCTGCTGTAACATGCAGGATAGAGGTCTTTAAGGACAAAGGTTTAGTCATTTAGGATTCTCATTGCCTTATAATACTGCACCACAGCAGGCGGCTGGACATGAGCGTAAGTGCCTGTGTAGCACTCTCAGCTATTCTTACTCTACTCGCAAGCTCATCGTCATCTGCAGGCAAAATGATCAAGCAGTTTTCAGCATCTACCCTAACCTAGGCTGGCTTTCTAAGCCTGACTGTTCACCTCAGATAGTGATGGTCCTGATAGCATTGTCTAGTTTATTGTGTGTGTGTGTGTGTGCGTGTGTGTGCTGGTGTGCTCTCTTGGCCTGTGGTGTGCTTTCTGTTAAGACTGCTTTTTGTTTTCCTCATGCATTATTCAGTAACCAATCTAATGATCAATAGTGTAGAATGGGTCTGTCAGCAAATCTGCATGTGTTGGTTCTTTTTTTGTAGGGAGGTTCTTTCTGAGACCTAATGTGGGTCAGATTATGTGTGTGCGTGTGTTTTCTTCTCTCTGTTGTAATGGACCCATTCATCATGTCTGGTCTGTCTATTTTCCATTGTCTCTTCTCTCCTCTCCTCATTCCTCCTAGTCTTCTCTTCTCTCCTCTTCTCTTTTCTTCTCTTCTCTTCTCTTCTCTTCTCTTCTCTTCTCTCCTCTTCTCTCCTCTTCTCTTCTCTTCTCATTCCTCCTAGTCTTCTCTTCTCTCCTCTTTTCTTCTCTTCTCTTCTCTTTTCTTCTCTTCTCTTCTCTTCTCTTCTCTCCTCTTCTCTCCTCTTCTCTTCTCTTCTCATTCCTCCTAGTCTTCTCTTCTCTCCTCTTTTCTTCTCTTCTCTTCTCTTTTCTTCTCTTCTCTTCTCTTCTCTTCTCTTCTCTTCTCTCCTCATTCCTCGTAGTGTTCTCTTCTCTTCTCTTTTCTTCTCTTCTCTTCTCTTCTCTTCTCTTCTCTTCTCTTCTCTCCTCATTCCTCCTAGTCTTCTCTTCTCTTCTCTCCTCTTTTCTTCTCTTCTCTTCTCTTTTCTTCTCTTCTCTTCTCTTCTCTTCTCTTCTCTTCTCTCCTCATTCCTCATAGTGTTCTCTTCTCTTCTCTTTTCTTCTCTTCTCTTCTCTTCTCTTCTCTCCTCTCCTCATTCCTCCTAGTCTTCTCTTCTCTCCTCTTCTCTTTTCTTCTCTTCTCTTCTCTTCTCTTTTCTTCTCTTCTCTTCACTTCTCTTCTCTTCTCTTCTTTTCTCATTCCTCCTAGCCTTCTCTTCTCTTCTCATTCCTCCTAGTCTTTTCTTCTCTTCTCTCCTCATTCCTCCTAGTCTTCTCTTCTCTTCTCATTCCTCCTAGTCTTCTCTTCTCTTCTCATTCCTCATAGTCTTCTCTTCTCTCCTCATTCCTCGTAGTCTTCTCTTATCTTCTCTTCTCTTCTCTCCTCATTCCTCGTAGTCTTCTCTTATCTTCTCTTCTCTTCTCTTCTCTCCTCATTCCTTGTAGTATTCTTTTCTCTTCTCTTCTCTTCTCTCCTCATTCCTCCTAGTCTTCTCTTCTCTCCTCATTCCTCCTAGTCTTCTCTTCTCTTCTCATTTCTCCTAGTCTTCTCTTTTCTTCTCTTCTCATTCCTCCTAGTCTGCTCTTCTCTTCTCATTCCTTGTAGTCTTCTCTTTTCTTCTCTCCTCATTCCTCCTAGTCTTCTCTTCTCATTCCTCATAGTCTTCTCTTCTATTCTCTTCTCTTCTCATTCCTCCTAGTCTTCTCTTCTCTTCTCTTCTCATTCCTCCTAGTCTTCTCTTCTCTTCTCATTCCTCCTAGTCTTCTCTTCTCTTCTCTTCTCTTCTCATTCCTCCTAGTCTTCTCTTCTCTTCTCATTCCTCCTAGTCTTCTCTTCTCTTCTCTCCTCATTCCTCGTAGTCTTCCCTTCTCTTCTCTTCTCTTCTCTTCTCTTCTTATTCCTCCTAGTCTTCTCTTCTCTTCTCTTCTCTTCTCTCCTCATTCCTCCTAGTCTTCTCTTCTCTTCTTATTCCTCCTAGTCTTCTCTTCTCTTCTCTTCTCTCCTCATTCCTCCTAGTCTTCTCTTCTCTTCTTATTCCTCCTAGTCTTCTCTTATCTTCTCTTCTCTTCTCTCCTCATTCCTCCTAGTCTTCTCTTCTCTTCTCATTCCCTACTAGTCTTCTCTTCTCTTCTCTCCTCATTCCTCCTAGTCTTCTCTTCTCTTCTCTTCTCATTCCTCCTAGTCTTCTCTTCTCTTCTCTTCTCATTCCTCCTAGTCTTCTCTTCTCTTCTCATTCCTTCTAGTCTTCTCTTCTCTTCTCTTCTCATTCCTCCTAGTCTTCTCTTCTCTCATCTCTCTATCCTGTTTTGAAATCTGTTTTCATGTTGTTTCAGAGAAAGCCTCTCCAAAGCTCATTATCACTCAGGGTTAATATGAGTTAGTGTTGAGAACAGTGTTTACACAAACAACTTACAAAGATTTTGTTATGATGACGACGTAATGCACAGTTGACTCATTTCTCTAAAAGCCTCCCGTTTTAAAATTGTCCGCCTACAGAATTCCACTTTGCCCTGTGCCTGCAGTGCACTTCCTGGAAAACGGCACTGCTACTTCAGAGAAAAAGAGAAAAAACCCCCAGGAAGAATCTTTTATATACACTTCACTCCAACTCAGATCCGACATATAAAAGCCTTGGCACGCTGGGAATGACCTGTGCTTTTCCAAGCAGAAGACTCCGGGAGTGTCCTCCATGTCGGGTGATGCATAAATAGCCGCTAGCAAACTGAGGGCAAACAGAGATTGAGGTGTGTGTGTGTGTGTTTGTATGTGTGTGTGAGAGAGTGTGTGTGGGCTGGTTTGATGAGTCAGGCTTGTTGCTCTTGACATTTTCCCACTTTAGTCGTCCCACGGCCGCTAAAGATGCTCTATCTCTTTGATGGATGGGTCAGTCTCTCTACTGTGTTTGTTTTCTGTTCGGCAAAATATCAAATATAGCCCCCCCCACAACCCACCCCCTCTCTCTTTCTCTTTCTCTCTGTCTGTTTCTTTGTCTTTATTGTCTTCTTTTTTCATGTGGACCAACATACACCAACATTACATTGAGTTCTTCTGTCTCAGCGACAGCTTATCACTTACAACTTTGAATCGGGACGAACCCCAAATGATAACAGTGACATAAATGTCCACTGCACGCAAATTTGTCCTCCAAAGGTTTGCGATAGCAGCAAAAAATTGTGCAAAAGGGATTGGGATAGGGGATGGTGAGAACATGGAGGATTCTCAATTCCCAATTACTCCAAGTTTGGGCTGGGGTATTTGGTAGTACTGATTTTAAGTTCGACTTGCGAGTACAGACTCTTAAGGATGGCAGGATTTTGCGTAACCATTGGTTCTGTGCAACCATTCTGTGTTTTTTCAGGAAATTAACTTTAGTTTTGTTAAATATTTAAAACATCTCATTTCATCTTCCATTAGAAGTCTAACAATGTCTACCATCACTCAATGCCTACTCTCTGTATCTCTTTTTTTCCGTCACTCAGTCCAACAGGAAGCTATGCATCATCAGCAGAGCTGAGCCGCTGCAGTTCCCAGCTGAGTGAGGAGTATGGTGAGCGGGAGCTGTATGACGAGAACGACTCCTACCACTCCTGTCACTCTTCCGTCTCCTACAGCAAGGGCTCACCCGACTGGGACCCAGACGAGACGCCAGGGGCGTACAGTGACGAGGGCGGCTACATCAAGGATGGTGGCGAGGGGGGCGCCCTGTATGAAGAGGAGGACGGTGACCCATATACCGAAGAGGCCGACCTGTATGAGGGTGAAGAGGAAGACTTCAATTATGAGGATGAAGACTTGTACCCTGTCGATGAAGTTCTCAGTGAGGATCAGGAGCCTCCATACACCCCAACCCCAACCACCACTGCCCCAGCGCTGGGCGTGCCATCCACCACCAGGCCACCACTGGAGAAGCAGGCATCTCTGCACCAGCAGCCACCACCACAGGGTCACAATACTAGTCAACCACCTAGTCAAGTTCCAACTCAACCGCCCAATCAAGTTCCCATTCAGCCAGCTAATCAAGCAGGTCAAGCGCAAACCCAACCACTCAACCAGGCTCCGGCCAAGCCCTTGTCCCAGCAGCCTCCAAGGCAGAACCCCCCTCTCCAGCAGCAGCATTCTTCTTCAGGCCCCATTCCATCTGTCCAGTCTTTCTTCGCCATGGCCAAGCCTTTGACCGCTGTGTTTGGTTTGGGCAGCTCTACGCCCCCACAACCTCCTGCACCCACAACCCAACAGCAGCAACCACAACCACAGCCACAAGCCCAACCTGTTGCCCCCCAACCCCAACCCCCAGCAGGCCAAGCCACTGCCCCTGGCACCCACCAAGCATCTCCAGCTTCAGCCAAAACCCAAGAATCCCCAACCCAATCCCAAAACCCGATGGCCACCTCTCAACCCCCAGCTCCCACAACCAAGCTCCCAACTCCAACAGAAGAGATGCAGACCATTGAGGAGTCTTTGGTACCAGAGCAGCCCACTCTGAAGGATGAGGAGGTACCTGTAGAAGAGCCTCATCTAGAGGAGATTGAGAATGAAAGCATCCCTCCCTCACCACCACCAGAGGAGGAAGAACAAGTGCCTGAGCCAGAGAGGTAATGCTGCTTTTACTGTAGACTGGTTTTAGATAGAAGCGTAAGCTTCAGGGAAATCGAGGAAATCACTCAATGTTATGGCTAGACCTGAGATTGACAGCCATGATTCAAGTCAGTGGTTATCATCACCTGTCATGGAGATTTGCTTTGTGTCAATTTTAAGGATAACAATTAATTGAGAATATAAATATACACAAATCAGCCATAACATTAACACATTGTTAACTAATTATTAACTAACTAACTCCTTGTTTCTAGACTTATTGTTCAGTATATCAGCTCCACTTACCATGTAAAAACACGGTGTCACTCTATAATTCCGGACTGTAGTCCATCAGTTTCTTTGCCTACTTTGTTAGCCTTGTTTCACCCTGTTCTTCAGTAGTCAGGACCGCACAGGTCTGACCACCACAGAGCAGGTAGTTTTTGGGCGGTGGGTCAGTCATTCTCAGCACTGTAGTGGCACTGACATTGTGTTGGAGGTGTGTTACTACTGTGTGTTGCGCTGGTACGAGTAGATAAGACACAGCAGTGCTGCTGGAGTTTTTGAACACCTCAGAGTCACTGCTGGACTGAAAAATGTCCACCAACTAGAAAAATCCAGGGAACAGCATCCTGTGACCACTAATGAAGGACTAGAGGATGACCAACACAAACTGTGCAGCAACTGATCAGAGCTTCGGTTTCTGGCTTTACATCTACAAGGTGGACCAACTAGGTAGGAGTGTCTAATGGAGTGGACAGCGAGTGGACACAGTGTTTTAACACTCCAGCAGCACTGCTGTGTCTGATCCACTCATACCACCAGCACAACACACACTAACACGCTCCCCACCAACAGTGTTACAGCAGTGCTGAGAATGACTGACCCACCATCCAAATAATACCTGCTCTGTGGTGGTCAGTCCTGTGGGGTCCTGAATATTGAAGAACAGGGTAAAAGGAGGCTAACGAAGTTTCGCGCTTCGTCACACAGAGCTTCGTTACACAGTGCTACTATATGGTCAGTGGAGCGAATAAAACTTGTTTTGTCTCGTTTTATGACCAAATGATACAGGAAAATCGATTGGGCTGTAGTGTGTATGTGTGTAAGTTCATGTGCCTGTGTGTAGAGAGCAAGTGGTTGAGGAGGTGAAGGAGCCTGTGGACCCTGCAGTAAGAGCTAAGGAGAACTGGCTACGGCTTTTCAACAAGGTCCGGCAGCAGCTGCAGGAGGTAGGCTTCTGAAAAGGCTCACGCTCTTCTGCTGTCTAGGAATGTCACCGTACCAGAATTTTGATGGTCGGTACTAATATCGCTAAAATTCTGAGCTTCTCAATACCAATTTCGATACCATGACAAAAAAATAAACCAATTAACCTTGTGGGGTCAACGAATGCGGAAGCTCTTCAAATTTTACGTTTCTCTATGTTACTATTAATGTCTTTACTCAGTAAAGCACTGTAGAGTCCGTTCTTTCAATTGCATCTCATTGTGAGAACGTATGTGACTCGCATTTGGGGATACGAGGCCATGAAGAAGGATGGAAAAACTCATTTTCTGCCTTTCCCAGTGTCTTACTGGTGGATTTGTGTGTCCGTCATCTGAAATCCAGCTTGGATCAGTGGGTGTTCCAGTTAAAATGTCATAATTCGAAATTCCAACATCTCAGTTTAAATGAAAGGTAGAATTATTTTACTGCCCCCGCCAGAGGTAGTTTTGAGTCCTTCGGTACCATAGAAAACTAGTACTGTCACGTTTTCAGAATTTTGGTATCGACTTGGTACCGAAGTATCAGTTCTCATCCCTAGCCTAGACTGAGAGTGGCTGTCAAAGCTGAATCAGAGACGTATGCTAAGTTGATGTATCCTCTATGTAGCACTGTAGCTAGTACTTATCAGTAGGTGTGTTGGATGGACACCTGAAACATCGCTCACTCAGGATGCGCTTGGAAAAAGCAGTCATTCACAGCAATTCACAAGCCTGTGTTCCTCATACTGATACGCTCAGTCTGCTCATGAGTTTGATTTTACATTCACGCATTTGTGAGCTTGTTCTGATGCCAAAGCTTTGTCTTGCTGATATGATAACGGCTGCCATGCTTGATTTGCAGTTTTATCACACAGCTTCTTCTTTTGTTTTGTCTGTTATTTTTTCCGGTTGTTTTCTCGTATCCCACCATTTTTTGTTGTTGTTGTTTTTGTTTCCTCTCCAGTCTCTTTTCATTGCTATCGCGATTTGCATGTTCACTCAGATGGGCCATGCTTGGACGAGAGTCAGGTGGGTCTTGCTTTGGGCGTGTGAACGTTTGTCGTGTGTTGGTGTTGGATCTTTGAGGCCTTGAGCATTTGTCTGTGTGTTCCAGAGCTAATGTTAGCATCAGCTGCTGCAAATATACCTTCTTTGTGCTGAAAGCAACAACAGCGCCATGCACCTTTTACACTGTTATTGCTTTTTCTGCATTCACCACAGCACCTGAGCTGAGCTAAGTACATTAGTCAACCTGCGGAAAGGTTGTTAGCATGTTGTGCAAAATTAGCGCTTTCTATGCTCGGAGCTAAACCATCCACAGCTGGAATCAGTCACATGATTCTCTGCCAAGAGAATTCATTCATGCAGCTGAAATTGAGGAAGCCGAGTTTTTATTGCTGATCGTAATATTTTACAGTAATGAAACAGAGTCGGCTTGAAAATGGTGGTTAAATGTGCCTTGGCATTGTAATTGCTGCTTTTAGGAACGCCAAATAACTTTCCTGAGAAATCTGGGGCCAATCTTAATAAAGAGATTTTTGTCCTTTTTTTCTTAACTTTATATTTTCAAAGAAAGGATGCACAAAAAGTTAAGATAAATTGTTATTCTTCTAAAATCTACTAAAATGTTTTTTTTTCCTGAGAAACTTTTCTCTTCTTTATTACTAAAAAAATATTCTACATTGTTTTTTAAACTTTACAATTGTCTGTAAGAGCTGCCTGTAAGAGGGTAACAGGGGTTTTTGGAAAATTGCATTTCAAAAACATTTGTATAAACTTATTTTGTGTTTATCTTTTATCTGTGTTTTTCTGTACGTTTTTTATAAGGGAAGCTTTGGGGAATCTGTCCCTGGGTAACAGACTCAGTTTTATAAATTATTTGTATCATTTTAAAGTATCTAGACAATTGAATCAAAATTTCTATTAATGACACTGAATTTGAGATGGTCACATTCCTTGCGCTGGTGATGAGGTTTTGGGGCTGGTTGAAGGTCAAATCAAGACTATGTGTTTTAATGAGAGTGTTTGGAGGGTGCTCATCATTGTGATTTGATTGAATGCTCACTGTAAACCTGTGTTTTGGGTTTTAGGTCAAAGCTAATCAGGGTTTGTAAAGTGCTGTCTGGAGACTTGTCCACATAAATACACTCTCTCTCTCTCTCTCTCTCTCTCTCTCTCTCTCTCTCTCAGGCACGGGGAGAAACAGACTCTCAGTCTCTGTGGTTTGGAAAAGGAGGGTAAGTCCACATGGTCAAAGTCAAGTACTATTTCAGCATGAAATTAAGAACTATGAGAAGAACCAGTCATATAATTCACATATACAGTGCAGTCTATTATCACTGTCCAAATACTTATGGACTGAACAGTATTCCTGCTATAGCAGCATCACTGTCCAAATACTGATGGACTGCACTGTATAGTATTATATGACTGGTGTAGCATTGTAAGAGGTGCTTTGGGAACATTTAAGAAAATGATTTTTTAAGAGGTTCCTCCACAGCTGCAAATTAAAGAGCTCCTAAACGTGTATGTGTACGCTCTGTACTTGTTCATGAGCTTAGGTCATCTTGATTGTGTTTCCTCTGTTCTGGCAGGATGGGAGGAGCTCTGTACAGTATAGACAGCATGCCTGACCTGCGCAAAAGGAAAGCCATCCCATTGGTCAGGGACCTGGTGAGTGATGGCCAACATTTCCTTTATTATTTTTTATATTTTAGTATTCTTCATTTAATATACTCCTAATAGAGTATCAGTAACACATCAACAGCATATCAGTAAAGCAGCAGCGGTGTAGCATTTGAATGCGCGTAGGGAAATAATCCACAACCTAATCCTAACCCTGGTTGTAATCATGACCTTAACCTCAACCCAAAACCTAATCATTACTCTCAACCTGGCCCTAAACCCAACACTAACCCTAACCCTCACCCTCAAATCCAGTTCCAGACTGGTGTCAGCAGCAGGCTCTCCAAATAAAGTGAAGAACAGCTGAATTCAGTAGAAGACTTTAGTCTCTTGATGATCTGCTGAATGTTCAGATGCTGCTTCATCACTGAGGTGTTGTTAATGTTACTGTCTAATGAGAGTTTTTAATCTTTTAATCAAATTTTTTATTTTATTTGTATAAAATGATTATTTTGTGAATATGTTTTACACTTTGTGCCACATGTGAGTCTGAGAGTAAATGAAATGATAGTAAATAAACATACAAAATTATAAAAGAGGACTTCTAAGTCCACTTCTAAGTCTAAGAAATTCTTGGGTTTGCAGTTTTTGTGCTTGTTGTTTTTAGAAAATGAAAAGTTTCTGTTATGAACTAACAGATATTAACCAAAAAAAACTCATTCTGATCTAGAAATATGATTAAAAAACTGTAAAATATCTGTAAAATTACACCAATGTTATGACTGCAACTCTGGGTCAGTTAATTCAATATCATACAACTGTGGTTCCGGTTGGGGTTTGATTTTTAGGATTGTTTAAATTTTGTTTTATAAAATGTTTTGTGCATATTACATAAGTTTATAATATTGGTTAACATATATTTCCCAATTTAATAAATGCTTCAAATTCTAACAATTTTTTCTTCTTGTTCGTTGCTCTCTCCTTCTCCTTACACAGGCTATGGTAAGCATTATCCTTCTCAGGTATAAGAAATGTGGATATATGGACATATGGGTCTCAGTAAGCTCACATTGTCAAGCATTATTTGGATGTAACATTATTATTTGCCATATTTCCTCCTAAATTGCTCTTTCTACATTTCTTTACATTTCTGTTTCTAAATACAGTCTTTAGTCCAGAACTCTCGGAAGGCCGGAATCACGTCAGCTATGGCGTGCAGCACACTCAACAATGAAGAACTGGTGAGTGGGGTGTGTGTATGTGGGCATGCGGGTGGGATTGCATGTGCTTGAGTAAGCGAGATCGATGCAACTTAGTGCTCTCAGAGGTGCCATAGTACCGCTGCAGCAGAACAACACACTGTAAACATTCTGTAAACACAACTAAGATGATTAAACACAGTGTGCATATTTAAACAGACACAGTGCGAAGATGCAGACCCAGTAAATTCACCTTTACGCACATGCATATGTTCCTACACCCACTTTGCTTCCATTGGTTATTATGGAATAATACCACATAACAATAACACATAAATCCCATAATGCACATAACCTTTCTTGATGCTGTTTATTTCCTTTTCCACTCTACAGAAGAGTCATGTGTATAAAAAGACACTGCAGGCTCTGATCTACCCCATCTCCTGCACTACGCCCCATAACTTTGAGGTCTGGACAGCCACCACCCCCACCTACTGCTACGAATGTGAGGGGCTGTTGTGGGGCATCGCCCGGCAGGGCATGCGTTGCAGCGAGTGTGGAGTCAAATGCCATGAAAAGTGTCAGGACTTGCTCAACGCAGACTGCCTACAGAGTGAGATTTTAGAGTTCATAAACTTTTATTGTTATGTTTCATTTCAATGAATGGAAAACCCTAATTAAGTAATTTTTAAATATTGCAATTAATTTATTAATTTATTAATTAATTTCATTTACTGTTCACTTATCAATATTAATTAATTTTAATTTAATGTACTTTTCAGTTATTGCAGTTAATTAATTTTAATTTCATTTACTTATTGTAATTATTGTAATTATTGTATTACTGCCTTTTTTTATCTTATAGTTTTGTAGAACATCACAATCCACATTGTATACTGCCATATACCATAAGACCATCACTATCTTAACTGTATTAGAAACATTTGCTAATGTAACTTTAAAAACACCTGAAAGTTTGTTTTTCAAATTCAAAAGTTGAATGAATGAATTAATTAGGTTAGCTTGTTTGTTTGTTGAATTTTTCCCTAATTGTTAATTAACCCAACTGTTTGTAGCTCCCCCTAGCACTAACAATGCTCCCGACACTAGGAGAGTAAGGACTTGTGTCACCTCTGATACATGCAAAGCCAGCCACCGCCTCTTTTCGAGCTGAAGCTTATGCAGCATCGGCGAACAGCCGACAGGCTCGAAGGAGGAAAGCTTCCTGTCCCCAGCTCCACTGCAACAGATGCCTCTGCTGGCCAACATTGGTTTAAAAGTGAGCAGGAGAGTGCTGGAGAGAGCATGGCCCATTATGCTCTCTCAGACTCTGGCCACTGATGGCAAAGCGGCATGGCTTGGATTCAAACTTGGATCCCCGGTCCATAGTGGTAGACAGCTGAGCTCTTTTTTGTCCTTATTTAACTACAGCATACACTGGTGGAATATCTAGGAGGGAAGACATTTTACAAGCTGAGTTGCATCCAATGACATACAGAACCACACTGGAATTCAGTGAGCTCTTTAGAACCACCCTTTCCTTTTGCTAATGTGTGGAAAGGCAGACTGCATGGCTAGGTTCTTGATTTTATACACCTGTAGCAATGGGACTGAATAAAACCAAATGTCCCAATACTGTCGTTCATATATCCTTTTGTCTGTAATGCTAATGTAATTAGATTTTAATACAGTTTAAAACCAATGTATTGGCAAAAATGTGTAAAAAATATTGGATATTGGCATCAGCAAACAAATCCAATATCGGTGCATCCCTACCAGAAATAGTGTTACTTTAAATTGAAAATGCTTATTCATAAAATATCATACAATATTATTCTCGAAATCAGAATCTGAAGCCCCTCCTCTTTGCAATTTAGCATTCTATAAATTTCCATCTCTACCTTCTGTTGTCAGGACTAAGTTTTCACATCTCACTACCACCCGTCATTTCTCTCAGTTCTATCAAGGGAGGGTCAGGCCTCAAAGTAGAAGCCTCCAGACCTCCAGCCCAAAGTTCCCTGTGTTCCCTGCCTCTTACAGTCTCCTCCCATAAAATCTGATGCTGATGGCATGGTCCAAACTTACACGGTAGTTCTATTCTCTGGTTCAGTTGAGTTAACTAGATGTTCCATCCTGCTGTTGCCTTTGCTTCAGGAGCTGCTGAGAAGAGCTCCAAGCATGGCGCTGAGGATCGCACTCAGAACATCATCATGGTCCTGAAGGACCGCATGAAGATCCGCGAGCGCAATAAACCAGAGATCTTTGAGCTGATACAGGAAGTGTTCGCCGTGGCCAAGGCAACCCATGGCACTCAGATGAAGCAGATCAAACAGAGTGTGCTTGATGGAACCTCCAAATGGTCAGCCAAGATCAGCATCACAGGTGAGCATTTCTGATTAAACCGCATATAATAGTGATATTGTCATAAAAGCCCATCTGTTGACGTACCCATAATCCTTTGGAATTAAATTACATTACAACATTAGCGGAGAAAAGCATGGCTCTCCATGCTCCAGACGCTCAATTTTTTTATTTTGCAGAATGACATGTAGCTGTTTATGTACTTCAAAATGATTACTGAACCTTCTAGCGATAAATGTGAAGGATTCTTTATTAAGCATGAGAAGCATTGTTATATTGAAATATGCACACCCAAGTAAATTCACTGAAAGCTTTAGTAATGGAAAGTGTTTGTGCTGTCTCCTTCAGTGGTGTGTGCCCAGGGTCTGCAGGCCAAGGATAAGACCGGCTCCAGTGACCCTTACGTGACTGTGCAGGTGGGAAAAACCAAGAAGAGGACAAAGACTATCTATGGGAATCTGAACCCTGTCTGGGAGGAAAATTTCCACTTGTGAGTGACACTGTAGAAGCCACACTTTCCACAGAATCTCTTCATTTTTCTTTTAATAAGTGAAATATGATTATTTATAATATTATATATTATCTGATGTTATAAAATGCATGTATAATTCACGAAAAAGCCCTTTGCTGTGAAGGGCATTTCTCAGAAGGAGTTAAAGTACATCTTGCTACTAGCTTTATAAGCTGGCAGCACAGAAAACCCCAGACTGAGTCGGAGTGTTTAGTTCACAATAAAACAGTGTAATCTAGATCTAATCTCGCAATCTAATGCTCTCTCTCTCCCTCTCTCTCTCTCCCCTCTCTGTCTCTCTCTCTCTCTCTCTCTCTCTCTCTCGGCAGTGAGTGCCATAACTCGTCAGATCGTATAAAGGTGCGAGTGTGGGATGAAGATGATGACATCAAATCTCGCGTGAAGCAGCGGTTCAAACGAGAATCTGACGACTTCCTGGGCCAAACCATTATTGAGGTCCGAACACTCAGTGGAGAGATGGACGTGTGGTACAACTTAGGTAAGCACTGTGGTGTGTGTGTGTGTAAGTGTATGGTGGCTTAGTTGCTTAGAACACTAGGTTATTTATGACAGGGTTGTGTGTTCAATAGCCAGGTTCGCTTAGCTGTTGCCATTGTTGGGCTCTTATGCAAGGCACTTGTGCAAGGCTGCCCACTGCTCACTGTATCACTGAGTATGTTTGCTCACTAGTGTGCACGGATAGGTTGAAGGTAGAGGCCAAATACCCAAATGTTGAATGTGGTTGTCTTTTGTGTGTGTGTGTGTGTGTGTGTGTATTTATGTAAGCAAGAGAGTGTTTAATTACATGTAGAGTAAAGATATCTCCCTCTCTCTCTCTCTCCATCTTTCTCCCTCTGTCTCTCGCTCTCTCTTTCTCCACGAAAAGACAAGCGCACAGACAAGTCGGCCGTATCTGGGGCCATCCGCATGCACATCAGTGTGGAGATTAAAGGAGAGGAGACTGTGGCTCCATACCACGTCCAGTATACCTGCCTGCATGAGGTCAGTTTAAAGTCAGCCAACAAGTTCCCACCTGACCCAGATGTAGTCAGTAAGCATTCACTGTAAAGAATGTTAATACTGAGCTTTTTCTGAGTTAACTCAACATAGTCAACTTAGTCAAAACTCACCTTTCTTACTTCTGCATCTCAGTTTGGTCAACAATTCATTAGTGAAGGAGCTGCTGCTGAAATTGATTAAATATTGAAAATATTAGAAGTGTAATCTGTAGCTTCTCCACCTCAGTTTCTTTACTGTTCATTCCCATCTGCATGTTAGAACTATGCCAGTCACATGGGATGAGGCCTTCCTACTCTCAGACTCCAGAACATGGAGATGTGGTGATGACGACAGCATTCAAACTCCTGATCTCCTGTCTCTTGATAAGCGGGCAGTTAGACAGTTGTGCCACTCTAGAACTGTGAAGCCTTGTACACTACTGTGTAAAAGAAAGAAGGGAACGGTAAATTTACTCAGAACTGTGTTTTATGTAGTGTAATTTCACAGCTCTAGGGTGCCTCTACAGTCTAACTGCTGCTCATCAAGTGTGAGGTGATCTAAGCAAGTCTTAGCACTCCATAGTCAAAAGCCTTCCAGTGTGGGGACATCATGTGATAGGGGTTCTAACCTGCAGATGGGAATATACAGTGTACAAATTGACAGGGAGGAGCCACAGACTAGACATCTAATTTAACACATTTAACCAATTTCAGCTGCAGCTCATTTACTAATGTTTTTAAGGATCAACTCAATATGTATTGTTGACCAAACTGAGATGAGGCACAGATTGTCTACATCGTCAATAATGTTCAACCCTATCACCCTAAATCTATCCCAATATTGATTGAGAGCTTCTTGAGGGTCTTATTGGCAATGTTGGTGTCTGCAGCACCTGTTCCACTACACCACTGAAGAACAGAATAGCGGTGTGGTGAAGATTCCCGACGCCAAAGGAGATGACGCCTGGAAGGTTTACTTTGAGGAGACGGCGCAGGAGATCGTTGACGAATTTGCCATGAGATATGGAGTTGAGTCCATCTACCAGGCTATGACGTGAGTCAGTGAGGAAGGAGGGAAGGGGGGTTGCAACATTTTTCTAGTCATACTACTGACATCTCTTGCAGCATGTAGAAGCCTGTCTTGGCTCATCAGAGTTGCCATTATGTTAAATTCATTAGTTGTATAATTTCCTCTCAGAATTGCAGTGTACACAGATAAATTAAGTTAGAGCTACTCTAATGGGGTCAAGGTACTTGCTTACAAGGAACAGTTTCAGCAAACTTAATAATAGCACACACAGAGCATAGCTTTGCGCATAAACACATTTATTCATTTATTTATAAGCCTTATTTTGACCTTATTTGGCAAAATATATAAATATTGAAAAGATCAGAAAGTTTTAAAGTATAAACCATGCATTAAGGCCTTGGACCAGAACCCGGGTTTTAATCCTGGTAGGTCACTGCCAAGCACAGTTTGATGATTTTACTGCTAAAACACTTCTGATTCAGTTTTTTTCACATTTGAGTATTGAGATTAGTTGAAGATAATTGTAAAGCTGTGCTGGACACCAGCACCCCTGGACTGGAGTTGGCGACCCCTGGTGTAGAGAACCCAAGTGCTGAAATTATGACTAAATGACTAAATTATGATGTATTGTCTGCATAGCAGTAGTGTCTCTATACAATACAGTGTACTGCAATACTAATATTTATTGCATACAAAAGCATACCTACACCGATCAGCCATAACATTAGTACCAGGTAAGGTGAAAACACTGACCATCCGTCAAGAGGTGGGAAATATGAGGCAGCAAGTGAACAGTCAGTTCTTAAAGGTGAAGGTGTTAAAAGCAGGGAAAATGGGCAAGCATAAGAATCTGAGCCACTTTGACAAGAACCAAAACATCAGGCAGTACATCAGTATGTACCATAACATGCTCATGGGCACCCAAGTCTCATTGATGCGATCCATGGAGAACCCGCATACAACCCTCAGCACTGAGCTGCAGTCTCATCTTGGTGCCAGATACCACATGCCTTAGTCTGAGCTGTTTTGGCAGAACGAGGGGGACTTACAGTATTAGGCAGGTGGTTATAATGTTATGGCTGATGGTTTGGGGATATATAAAGACTAATTCTATGAGTCTTGTCCATCTGCAGGCACTTTGCATGCTTATCATCCAAGTACATGTGCCCTGGTGTTCCAGCCGTCATGAGCACCCTCCTGGCCAACATCAATGCTTACTATGCTCACACCACCCAGTCCTCAAACAACGTGTCCGCCTCCGACCGTTTCGCCGCCTCCAACTTTGGGGTCTGTTATTCTTAAATTATTATATAATCATACAATTGTAGAACTTACAAACTTAAAAAAACAAAGCCTACACTTTGCTTTTTTTACTCTTCTAATACGATTAGCATAAATTTCACATACCCCACAACAGAACCCTGTGGGACTCCACAAAACAGTTACCAAAAAATTAATAATAGTTTGTGCATTTGGACTAATAACTGCAGAATAAATGTGTAAATGAACTAAACAGAACACTGACTATGGCAGTAAACGTTAATTGGATTGTATTTACATCTACATTAGATATATATACAATTCATGTACGTATATACATTATATACATATATAAAGTTTAATGTACATTTCTTATATTGGCATGTCCTGCAGAAAGAGAGGTTTGTGAAGCTGCTGGACCAACTGCACAACTCTCTGAGGATTGACCTCTCCATGTACAGGGTACTGACTCACTTTTGCTCTGACACTGTGCACTGATACTGAGGATGTGTAGATATACACTCTAGCTGTTATGGATGTCTTAACATCCATGTTTTTATTCATTTATTTATTTATTTTCAGAATAATTTCCCTGCCAGTAGCCCTGAGAGGCTGCAGGATCTGAAATCTACTGTGGATCTTCTCACCAGCATCACCTTCTTCAGGATGAAGGTTTGTGTTGGATGTGTTACATGAAAGCTAAAGCAAGGTGAAGCCCTTGTGCACCTGTCCATTTGTCTCTATTCCTTATTTTCTCTTTAATTATGAGCTCTCTCACAGATCTCACGGACGCTACTGTCATCTAACTGCCATACCTGTCCTGCAGTTTCATTGTTGTCCTGCATTTATGTAGAAATATTGCAGTGCTGTTGTAGGAGAACCTTTAGAAGCAAGGGGCATTCTTAACTTAGCATCTGTTCGTGTGTGTGTGTATCTGTGTAGGTCCAGGAGCTGCAGAGTCCTCCTCGTGCCAGTCAGGTGGTTAAAGATTGTGTGAAGGCGTGTCTGAACTCCACATATGAGTACATCTTCAACAACTGCCATGAGCTCTACAGCCGGGAATATCAGACCGATCCGGTAAGTGTGTGTGCGTGCGTGTGTGTATGAAAGTAAGGAGGGTATATGCACATGATACACAACTTTGTCAAAAGTATTGGGACACCTTCTCATTCACTTAATTTCTTCCAAAATCAAGCGTATTAACAGAGTATTTGTTTAAGTTACTGTCTCTACTGTCCAGGGAAGACTTTCTACAAGATTGTGGAGCATTGCTGTGAGGATTTGATTGCATTCAGCCACAAGAGCAATAGTGAGGTCAGAACGTTGGATAATCACCACTCCACCTCTTCACCAACTCCCCAAATCATCCTAGAAATATAGGATGGAGCACCATCCATCATTCCAGAGAATACAGTTCCACTGCTCCACAGTTCAATGCTTAATACCTCTCTAGCCCACGCCTGGCAGCAGAGCATCCGTGACCTTTCTGCACTATGCTCTGAGCTCAGCACTTGGCGACCCCGCTCTGTAACCTAACATGGTCTGACACTTAGTGGCTGTGAGAGTTGCTGTGGTATCTGAATGCGTTCACTGTTTAATAATACCACTCACAGCTGATGGTGGAATATCTTGGAGGGAAGAAATTTTACCAACTGATGACTAGGTGCAGTGGTGGCTCCTATTACAGAACCACCCTGGAGTTTAAGTGATATCTTTAGAACCACCTATTCCTTCACTAATGTGTTTAAAGGCCGACCGCTTGGGTAGGACTCAATAAACACCTGAATTCATTTATTAAGAGGTGTGTCCCAATACTTTTGGCCATATGGTGTTTTTGGTGCAGAAAAAAAGCAATAATGATAGTGGGGAGCTATTTGATGCAGGGAATAATCCCTGAATGTGTGAAACTATTGCAGTGCATCCAACAATAACGGCAGCATGGAGATTCTATTATATAATACTAATGATAGAAAAAACAGTAGCATAAAAAAGCTCAGATTCCACCTGTTGATACGTTTTACTATGGCTCACATCAATATGCACTCGTTACGTAACTGTGTAACTACTCTTACTTTGGATTTTGTCTCTGATTGTACCACCAACCAGACATTAGGTTTAATAAAAGTAGCAGTAATACCAGTAACAGTTGAAAGCTAAGCTATAGTAATATCTAAGAGTCTTATAAGGCAATTCGTACCTGACCTGACACATGGTTGTGCAGTTGTGAGTGTTGGGAATTTCATTAGATTGCACCAGAGCTGGATGGGCTTTTTGCTAATTCAGGGGTTTGCAGGTGTGGCATTCACAGTTTTGAGTTTCAGACACTCCAGGGCCACGCTGTTCTCCTCCCCTTCAGGGTACACAGCAGTTTTTCACTACTTTCATGCGGGTTGTCATGGTGATTCCACCGCAGGCGACTGTTTTGTTATTCAGCAGCTGAAGGCGGTGAACAGGCAGCACCTCTGATGGACATTCTGTTTTTTACAGATGATGAAATATTGATCACGGCGGAGGTGGCGTGGCAGTCATGAACAGAGAGAAAGAGCCGCAGTGTGGCATCTCTCTTCCTCTTCCTCTTCCTCTTCCTCTCTTCTCCTTTCATCTCTTCTCTTCTCGTCTTTTTTCCCTTATCGTCTCATTTCCTTCTCCTCTGTTCTTCTTTTTCACTCCTCTTCCTTTTCTCTTCTCTTCTCCTCTCTTCTCTTCTTTTCGCTTCTTTTCTTCTTCTCTCCTCTGTTCTCTTCTCCTCTTATCTCTCCTCTAACGTCTTCTCTTTCCTCTTTTCTCTTCATTCTCCTCTCTTCTCCTTTCTTCTCCTTTCTTCTCCTTTCTTCTCTTCTGTTCTCTTCTCTTATCACCAATCCTCTTGTCTTTTATTGTTTTTCTCTTCTCTTCTCTTCTTCTCTTCTCTTCTTTCTTATTTTCTTTTCTCTCCTCTTCTCTTTTTCTTTTCTTTCTTCTCTTCTCTTCTTTTCTCTGCTCTTCTTTTCTATTCTCTTTTCTTGTCCTCACTCCTCCTGTCTTCTATTTTTTCTCTTCTCCTTTCTTCTCTTTTTCTCTTCTTTTTTCTTTTGTTTTCTTTTCTTCCATTCTCCTATTGTCTCTTATGTTCTTTTTTTCCTTTTCTTGTCTTTTTCCTACTCTTCACATCTTCTCTCCACCAACCTCCATTACATACAGAGAGCCAAATATATGAAATAGCTTAATAAAACGATACCTGTGAAGGTTTTTAAATAATTGTTATTACCTTAGCTGTAACAGAGGCTTACCTTGTGTGTGTGTGTGTGTGTGTGTGTGTGTGTGTGTGTGTGTGTGTTTCCAGTCTAAGAGTGTCCCTCCTGAGGAGCAGGGCCCCAGCGTCAAAAACCTGGACTTCTGGTCCAAACTCATCACCCTGATTGTTTCCATTATAGAGGAGGACAAGAACTCCTACACACCTTGTCTTAACCAGTAAGTCCTGTTGTGTAATCACCCTTTCATGTGATTGATTTTAGTCCTCTTGTGTTTCTCAGTAAACCCTTGAAATTGGGCTTGAAATTGGCTCTTAGCTCTGGTCTGAGATTAGACACATGCAGTGGCTTCTGAGAAAGTATAAAGATACTACACTACTACCCATAGCCGCTTTGTATATAGGTTCCCACAGGAGCTGAATGTGGGGAAGATCAGTGCAGAGGTCATGTGGAACATGTTTGCCCAAGACATGAAGTATGCCATGGAAGGTGAGGACCATCATACACTACAGTCATAGACTACAGTACTCACACACAGAGGATGACCAACATAAATTGTGCAAAAAAAGATGAGCTACAGTCTCTAACTGTACACCTACAAACTATACACCAACCAGGTAGGTGTTTCTAAAAAAAAAGGCCACTAGGAGCACACCTAGTGTAAAACCCCCTGTGCCTGATACAGTCCCAGAGTAACAAGAGCAGAACATCAGCTGCAGATGATCTTATTTAAACCCCAGACATTTGGTCTAATTTGCACTTGATGGTTGAAGTGAGTGGTGGAGATCACAATGGCCAGATCCAAGAGCTCTCTGAGGCCTTCCACTTTCATGGGGTGTCCTATTTTGTTCACAGGACTTTATGGGGTCAGGAGTGGTCCAGTTATAGTCCCTTTCCGTTGATAGAGGGTGGCTGACAAACTGTGAAGTAACAGATGGGCTAAAGCCTGTAGTATAATGGCTAGGAAGGGCCAATGTATGTTGTTTTGTGAGGTTTGTTGGAGATTTGGTGAGATGTAACTAACTGCCGTAACAGAGCCCATGTCTCATTTTGATAGACTTGTGAAATATGCAAGACATTAATGGTATTTTACAGCAGAATGGGTTCTCTGCCTTCTACTCAAGCTGATAGAGATGCATTTCAGAGCATCCTGCTGTCTGACTGAGCTCTCCATCTGTGCTATCTCTGTTTATCTCTGCACTTTTCCTGAGCATGTCTCTGCTCTAAGCGCAAAAGTCCTGATGGACTGATGTTTTCTGTGGTCTGTTTTAGAGCACGAGAAGAACCGGCTGTGTAAAAGCGCAGATTACATGAACCTTCACTTCAAAGTCAAGTGGCTGTATAACGAGTACTGCAAGGAGCTGCCCTGCTTCAAAGATCGTGTGCCGGAATATCCTACGTGAGTGCTGTCAGATCCTGAACTACTGGGGTACTGTACATCCTACTGAAGTCCTGAGGGTGGTACCCTAGGAAAGAATAGAGTGCCCTAGGAAAGAGATACATCCAGCAGACAGCAGATGCCAGATTAATGTTACAAAGACATACAATTTGAGCTAAAAGTGAAAATTGAGTTGAAGTCAACGTTGTTCAGACGTTGATCTTTGTTTGGAAATGTTCATAAGTCACCTGTTCATAAACGGCAACATTGGGTTGGCATTAAGCTTCAGTGTTGGCCAGATGTTGAATTTTGATTACTTAACACTATGACTTTAAACCAACAGCATATCAAAATCTGACAACGTTCACATCAGCAGACGTTGGGTTTTGGTTACCATATCCCACAACTAAATGTTAGTTGTGCGTCAGTATGACACTGACAGGCAACATTTGAAAAATGTTGGATTGTTAATTAGTTTACATCAGTTTTCTAACAATAAAATATTAGCGTCTGCTGTCGCCGCTATTCTGTGTCAAATTGGCAAAAAAACGTGACACAGTAAAGAAGACGAATGAATATAATAACTAATAATGTTGTATCATCGATACAGTTTCATATTAATTCACAATTAAATGTCCCTTTGTCTCTCATAGGTGGTTTGAGCCATTTGTTATTCTCTGGTTGGATGAAAATGAAGAAGTATCTAAAGACTTTTTACATGGTGCCCTGGCGAGGGATGCAAAGGATGGGGTATATATCTCAAATATCTGTTTATGTAACTGTTTATGATATCAAATATTTTTAAAAGAATTTCGTCTGATTGATCCAGGCTGTTTTATCACTGCTGTAAGGTCATTCTACTCAGCACAGTTTTTGTTATTTTCACTCATTCTATCATGGTGTACCAGGTTGATATCCAATAATTTCACTAGGTACTGTACTTTTTATGACTGTGTATGACAAATATATATAAAAAAAACATCTCTGTCCCTCTCCATAGTTCCAGCAAACATCAGAACATGCTCTGTTCTCCTGCTCCGTGGTGGATGTTTTCTCTCAGCTCAATCAGAGCTTTGAGATTATCCGGAAGTTGGAGTGCCCTGACCCCCAGATTGTCGGAAGTTACATGAAGAGATTTGCAAAGGTGCTGTTTAATGCGTCGTCATACAGCAGTGTCCTTACAGCTTTGAAATAGTTGTCTGAACTCAGTTGTTCAGAATTCTGCTGGACTGCAGTTAGATTAGGACAGAACTGTGTCAGTCTCCAGCAGATTAGGACAGAAATCTGTTAGCCTACAGTCTGAATAGGACAGATTTATGTGAGTCTACAGTCAGATAAGGAAGCAACTTTGTCAGTAAACAGTCAGATTGGGACAGAATTCTGTCAGTCTACATTTAAATTAAATTAATAGAGGTTTGTCAATCTACAGTCAAATTAGGACAGAAGTTTGTCAGTCTACAATATGATTAGGGCAGAGTTTTGTCAATCAGATTAGGACAGAAGACAGGTTAAGACAAAATTCTGTCAGTCTAACATCCAGATTAAGACAGAACTTTGTCAGTATGTAGTTAGATTTACACTGAATTTTGTCAGGCTACAGTCTGATTCGGACAGATGTTTATCATTCCATGGTTAGATTTACTAATTTTGTCAGATTAGTACAGAGTTTTGTCAATCAGATTAGGACAGAGTTTTGTCAGTCTGAAGTTAGATTAGAACAGTCTACAATCTGATTAGGACAGATGTTTGATACAGTCCTTTAATTATACAATTTTGCCAGTCTATAATGCACCCTATCTGTCTGTTTCCCAGCTTTCCTTAGAAAACCATGTACAGTGTGTTTACTGCAGAACTGTAGTTGACACTATTTTTACTAACTTTACACTGAATATGTCTCCTTTCTCTCTCCTTTTTCAGACTATTGGAACTGTACTTCTGTCTTATGCTGACATCATTGCCAAGGACTTCCCCAACCACTGTAATAAGGAGAAAGTGGTATGTATGTGTGTGTGAGGTTTTTACATTAATGTGTGCTTGTGTGCTTAGTATAGCACTGAGGAAATGTCCTTAGGCTGTTACTTTGATCAGTCTGGAAAAGGTATCAGTGTGTTTAATTGAATGGGTATGGAGTAATTAGCTGAATGCAATCTGCACAGCCTGAGAGGAATTGGCCCCAGTAGAGAGACACACATGCACACACACACACACACATTCTGTTCAGCTCACATAGCTAAGTGAATCTCTAATTGACTCCTAACCCTCTGTGGTATATAGGCTGCTGGGAATATGGTTTGTCAGTGTGTGTGTGTGTGTGTGTATTTATGTACTGTGAGCCATGTTAGCATGGCACCACATGAATTTGAGACTTACTGTGTGTCTTAGCATGTCAGTGTGTCTGTGTGTGTGTCTGAATTTTGTTTCAATTTGAGTGATTTTAATCATTAACATCCTCTGTTTTTGCTCTTGATTAGCCTTGCATCATCATTAATAACATCCAGCAGCTGAGGGTGCAGTTGGAGAAGATGTTTGAAGCTATGGGAGGCAAAGATGTGAGTACATGTCTAGCACCGTACCCATCATATAGGATTCCAAAACATCATATAGTTGTCATATAGCAGCTGGCTTTCATATTGAGTTCACAATTCTCATATAGACCTTATATGTGATTCCCGGTCTTCACCCACTCCCTGTCTACTCAGAAATCAGAATTTTGCTGGACTTTATAAAATAACAGTGGATTGACACTGTAAAAAGGCAGATCTGCTTAGTTTATACACTCCATGTGTTCTTGTATTCATGGATCATTATGTTGGTAGAGCCTCTTCTAACCCTTTTTGGTAATAGTTTACTTGGATGGTCCATTCTATATGCGTTCTGGATGGAAGTTAAATGTAAATGTAACCCTACACCTTACCCTATCGCCAACCCTTTTAGGGTTAAGTTTTAGTGTTGATTTAAGGGTACGTTTAAGATTAGGGTTAGGTGTAGAGTTACATTCGATAGACAATCTTTTGTTGTTCAGTTGTTCAGTAGTTCAGTTGAATTTATTAGATATTCAGAAATGTCAGGTGAGCATCTACTAAGCATATATAATGGACCATACACCATGCACTGAAACATTTAAATGTCCTCTTAATACCCTGAAAGAAAATAATACAGTAACTGATCACAGGGCATTTTTTTGAGTTAACATGGTTTTGTCACAAGTTCTCCTAACCTACGTCAATAAATTGGATTGGGTTGAGCCTCAAAAACATTAGTTAATAAGTAGAAGCAGAGGTACTGAATTCAGACTTCCCTGTAGGGTTTATAAGGTTGTCCTCCCCCAAGGGTCTCTTGGCTAAGCCTTTGGGACAGCAGCCCACTCGGTGAGGTGGTGGTACGGGCTGGCTGCAGGCTTAAGTCTCCTGAGAGACTGTTGTTTCATTTGAAGGGTAAAACTCCCCCTATTGCATCTCATTATCCCTCTCCAGATGAGCGCAAATCCTCTGCCCTTCCATCCAGCCACGAGGTGGCAGGGCCTATCCACAATTGTGGTGCTGAATTTTGACAAGACCTCAGCATCTTGGACAGTGTGTAGTTGGTGTGGTGCGGGCAGCGGTGGCCATCCCACCACATTATATCTTGGGGGAGTCCTTTCTATTCTCAGACTTCTGACCAGGCCTGGCTGTGGTGTTGATGGGATTCAAACTAATGATCCCCTGTCTTTTGACAAGCAGGCAGTATGACAGTTGCACCACCCTAGAGCTGTGAAAAAATGTATAGTCTGTGTTTTTACAGCTCTAGGGTGGCACAACAGTCTAACTGCTGATCATCAGGTGTAAGGAGATCATAAGTTCAAATCCCAGAAAGGACTTAGCATTGCATTGTCAAAAGCCTCCTTGTCTGGAGACATTATGTAATAGGGGGAGTACTAACCTGCAGATGGAAAGTTTGAGATTAAGAGGGAGGAGCCACAGATTAAACATCTTACACAACATTGAATCAGTTTCAGCTGGAGCTGATTTACTGATCAATCTGTACTGTTAAGCAAAAAAAAAGTGAGCTAACATAACTTTAGTTTAGTCTAAAGTTCTCCTAAGTCAAAAAAATGCCTTCGTTTGAGAGGTTTTTTTTCCTACAGAAGGTTCAGTTCAGGGCTTCACTGGGGCTGTTGGACTAGGAACTGCCTCCTGTTGTACTAGGTGCTGATTTACCTTTGGTGTTTTTCTCTGGAAAATACTCCATAGCTCCAGCCCCCCGTTGTGCACTTAAATCTTTCTGTCAATTACCAATCTCTCTTTTCCTCTCATCCATCCATCCTGGCCTCTTTCCTTAGTCACCCTACAGTAAAACTCCCACTCAGTCTGTCTCTTCCAAAACCTCTTAGTCATCCCTCCTCCGCAGCAAAGCCTCTGGTCCACCTGTTATCCAGTGACACTTGGCGCATAGTAATTACTGCATGACACACCATTTACTGCCATCAGGCCCTTTTACCGGATAACACATTAATTTCACAGCATATCAAAACATTTTCGAAATATCGCACCATTTATGACTGATATCATAATCGTCTCCTGACAGGTCGTTCTCTGCATATTTCAAGCCTTTACTGACTAATGTGGAGTAATCTGGAAGTAACTGATATCATGAATATACACTATGTGTCCAATGTCTAATGAAGACAGTCAGCTCCTTTACGTTGCACCCAATTGCTGACGCAGATATGCACACACACACACACACACACACACACACACACTGTACACTGTACAGAAGTACTGCCAATAGAACAGGACCTATTGGCACCATGTCCACCATGGTCAAAGCCCTCCAGCACTGAGATGTGGAGCAGTGGAACTGTGTGGCTGAGTGTAATCAAATCCTCACAACAATGCTCCAAAACACTCCAGAAAGCCTTCACTGTACAGTAGAGACAGTTACTCCAAGAAAAGTAGGATCAACTATTTTTAATACCCTTGATTTCGGAAGAAACAATGAATAAACAGGTGTCCCAATACTTTTGTCCATATAGTGTAAATTGGGCAATTACTTATTCATTAGCCGGCAACATCTGTAATTACACTCCCTGGCAAACTGACCGTCACTGCTCATAATTCCTAGACAGTCAGCATATCCTGAGCATTGATTACATTGACAGGATTCTACGACTGATCATGCTGAGGAGGTTTACTGACTGCTGGTAGCTGTAGCTCCTGAGAAGTGATGATGCCCTGCATTTCAGTGCTGTTGAGTAGTCCTTCTGCACTGTGATGTCATCTCTGTATATTCTTTTTCACAGCTAAATGTGGAGGCCAGTGACTTCCTGAAGGAACTTCAAGTCAAACTCAATAACGTGATGGACGACCTCAGCAGAATCTTTGCAGTCAGGTGGGTTCTGCTGAAAGGTACACTTATGGTTCATTATTTTCCATATTTAGATGTAAAGAACCTCATTGACTTATCAGCTTGTGTCCTAGACCTCACATTCAGTGCTAGTTTACTGTAAGACAGTGTTCCGTACTGTAAGTGACTGTATATGTGTGTGTGTCTGTTTGTGCCATAGTTTCCAGCCCCATATTGAGGTGAGCATAAGGCAGATGGGTGACATCCTGAGTCAGGTGAAGGGAGCCAACGTTCCTGCTAATGGGAACGGCAACCTTGCTCAAGACGCAGACAACGTGCTTCAGCCCATCATGGACTTCCTCGACAGCAAGTGAGAGATGATTTCGCACAGAACACACAGATATTAATAATCTGGATACATGCTTTAAAGCCCCTGCAAACCTAAATCTGGGTTTTCTCTCTAATGAAGTTCATCTGGCTCCTCAGGGCCCCCAGTGTTATTGAAATGTCTAACCAATGTCTGCTGTATTTCACCAGTACTGCTCTCTTCTACATGTGGTCCTAAAAGTTGGTTAAGTGGTTTATGTGAGCATACCTCTGACCAATCACAAGGCTCACATGGCTCTGCCGTTCCATCCAATACATTTGGGATGAGCTAGATAGATGGGGGTAAGGTGGAGTGGTGATCATCCAACATCCTGACCTCACTAATGCTCTTGTTGCTGAATGCAATCAAATCCTTACAGCAATGCTCCAAAATCTAGTAGAAAGCCCTCCTCAACAGTAGAGAGTTACTCTTTTATAATACTACTTTTGTCTATATATATCATTACTATTACTATATATATCATAATCATTATTACAGTATAGAATATATTTCACATCCTCCCTCTCTCTCTCTCTCCCTTTCTCTCAGTCTGACTTTGTTTGCTAAGATCTGTGAGAAGACCGTTCTGAAGCGGGTCCTTAAAGAGCTGTGGAAGCTGGTCATGAACACCATGGAGAAAACCATTGTTCTTCCCCAACTTACAGACCAAACGGTGAGAGCTCCCAACACACACATGCTTTGTTTTTATAATATTAAAAGATGTTTGTGTTTGATAAAGAATTATCTGGGGATGTAGATCAACACAGTCAGCAGAGCCTGCATCACACACATGAAGACCCTCCATGCTGCCATAGCAATAGTGACCCTGAAAGGCCAGTTTAGCCACTGCAATTTAGGCCAAGACTAGGCCTAATTCATGTCCAGCAAACTGACCCTGTTTGTCCACCAGCGAGCTGACCGATCAAATTCCACCATTACAAGATCTGGAACACATCTGATCCGGTGGGCAGAGAGAGGCTGGATAAGAGCTCTCAGTGCCTCCTGTCTTTAAGCACTACAAGAAGAGATGGGCTGCTGATCTAATGCAGTCTAGAATTAATGTTGGGTCAAGCTTTGTGGGTGAGGAGAGAATAGACTGTGTGTGTGTGTGAGAGAGAGAGAGAGAGAAAGAGAAAGAGCGAGAGGGTTTTGGAGACAGAGTGAGGGTGGAGAGTTCTCTTTGAGTCCGGTTCCGTTCCTCTGCTCCGTGCTCTTAGTATTTTGATTGTGTGTCTCAACCACATCCTCTGTCTGTTTTTAGGGCACCCAGCTCATCTTCAATGCTGCTAAAGAGTTGGGTCAGCTCTCAAAACTAAAGGTAACAATGCTAGCTGGTCTCATATTTGACTAAAACTTTACAAGAGAAAGAGAAAACTTCTTAATGTCCAACGGAAGTTGCTGGCACTGTGGTCAGAGGATCACTAGTTCGAATCCCAGGTCATGCTGCTTGCCATCAGCATGAGCACCGCCTACCCCAGTCACTCCTAGTGTGATGTTGGTCAGCACAGGCATCTGTTAGTTGCCGTGTCAGAGCTGGGAAGCCAAGCTTTCTTCCGAGTGCACTGGCTACCTATTGACCCTATTTGAAAAGAGGCGGTGGCTTTCTCATATGTTGGAGGAGGTTCATCCTCTTAGTGGTATTGCTAGTGATCGGGGGAGTTGAATGGGGATTGGTAATAGGCCTTCCAAATAGGAAGGAAATTAGATAAAATTTGAGTGAATGAATGAATAAATAAATAAATAAATAAATAAATAAAAAGTATCATCATATTAAATGTCTCACTTATTGCCAACCCCTAAGCCTAAGGGGTATCAATTTCAATTTCATAATTTGATTCACTGCAGTTAAGATTATTATTTTAGTGTGATTCACTATTAATTTGTTAAGATGAAGTGGGCATGATAAGGGGACCTGTTTATCCATTAGTGGAATATATAAACAGTAAAAACAATATGCACAATCCTTTGGATTTTTACATGTTAAAATATACTGAAAATATTTTATTAAGGCCAAAAAGTAGATATCTTTGTTCACAACACAACATTCAGATCCTCATTTTACCCTAATTATTAATATTTATTGACAATTAGTGTGGACCACCATATTGACCTGTTTACTCTTAATCTTTAGGAGCACATGGTGCGAGAGGAGGCCAAGGCACTCACCCCTAAACAGTGTGCAGTCATCGAACTGGCACTGGACACCATAAAGGTGATTACACACCCACCCATACACACACACGTCCATTCATTCCAACTTCACTGTACTGTATAACTGTCATGTTCCAGTGCTCCTGGTGTAGAGAAGGTAAAGTGTTGGGCATTGAACACACAACCCTGTTATCAATACCTCAGCATCCTAATAACTACCCTCTAATAACATCACTGACAACAATAATTCCATCTGCTCTTAAATAACATTGAGAACATGCTCGAATGATCATTTAGTGAATCCATTCTGAGATAAGGTCCTGAAGGTGTGTGTCTGTCTGTGTCTGTGTGTTTGTGTGTGTGTGTGTGTGTGTGTGTATGTATGTAATTAACAGCAATACTTCCATGCTGGCGGGGTGGGTCTGAAGAAGACATTTTTGGAGAAAAGCCCAGATCTGCAGTCACTGCGCTACGCTCTCTCACTCTACACCCAGGCCACGGACAAACTCATCAGGAAATTCATCCAGTCGCAGCACACTCAGGGTACACACACACACTCACACACAAAACACAGAGTACTCACAACACACCTCTATCTAGGTCTATCTTTCCTATCTTGTTCTCTTTCTTTCACTCTAGCTCTCTTTCCCTATCTCTCTCTCTCTCTCTCTCTCTCTCTCTTCTCTTCTCTCTCTCTCTCTACTCCTCTGTGGGGTGTCGTTTAATTTGCTGTCTACTGTTTGTCTGCATGTCGGCTAATGTATCTCTCTTAGTCTTTATAATTCTTATTCTCTCAACGTCTCTCTCTCTCTCTCTCTCTCTCTCTCTCTCTGGCACTCTCTACATATCTCTGCCAGTCCACGGAGGCAAAGGGGTGAGGTTTACCCCCAGTGAGGATGTGAACCCAGAGAAGGGTATGTTTCTGAAAGGGCTCTGGGCACAAAGGGCAGCTCCCTGCATGGGCATGACTGGCTGTGCTTAAACAAAGAGCTCATTCACATTCATGAATGCAAACGAGACGCTTGCATATTCACGTATGTGCATTAGATAATTATGCTAATCGTGCCTAACTCAGTGGTCTGCCTCCCACCAGCCCAGCTGCTGCAGCGGAGGTGCCAAGCACACAGGACAGAGGGCAGGACTGAGCACATGTTCCACCACAGTGTAGCGTTAGGATACCAACTCTGCTCATCTGTGAGGGTGAAAATCTCTGACCTCACAGCTGATGTGGTTTGATTGGCTGGTTTTGATGTTTAGAATGAAATAAAAGAGATTTCTTGCTGACTTGCTGACACAAATGTGCAAATGCACACCTGCAGCTTGTGTAGTCCTTTGAATAGAATATGACTCTCTGGAGCAAGTTAACCTATTGGCACCATGCCAAATGCCAGGCATGGGCTAGAGGGGTATAAAGTCCCCCGCATTGAGCTGTGGAGTAGTGGAACTGTGTTCTCTGGAATGATGGTGGAATGATCATCCAACATCCTGACCTCACTAACGTTCTTGTCACTGGATGCAATCAAATCCTTACAGCAGTGCTATTGCATCTAGTAGAAAACCTTCCCTGGACAGTAGAGAAAGTCACTCCAACAAAAGCAGGATCATTTTAATGTCCTTGATTTCAAAAGAAACAATCAATGAGCAGGTGTCCCAATACTTTTGTCCATATAGTGTATGATGGGACCTGGGCTGCAGAAATGCCCGTTTTAAGGATTGTGTGTGTGTGTGTGTGTGTGTGTGTGTGTTCTCTGCAAGTGTTGAGTACTTGTGTCAGTGTTTTACTGCTGTGCTTTTATTTAGTGGATTAGTTGGTAGCAATTATCTAAATCATTAGAGCAGTTTAATCAGCAGATGGACTTTTGGGTAAAAGTCTCGGTTTTGCTGCCAGATGCAGTTTTGTTCATCAGGAGAGAAGGAAAGTGCTGTTTTTACTTGAGGGAAGGAAAAGAATTCCCCAGAACCGTGTAAAACATCCTCTTCAGCAACCAAGAAAATGGCAGGGCTTTTGAAAAAACGCACAGAGGTCATTAGCACAGCACCATCTGGTGGACAGCAACAATAGATGACCACTTTTTTTTTTTTTAAAGAACATCAGGAGGTTTTTAGATTGAGAACTTTGGGTTCTAGCGGATGTTTTTAATCAAGGGATAGGTGTGGATGAATCACTGTGCAGAAGCCGTAGAGCAAAGCAGACGTCTTCAGATATACACTCCTAAAAATAAAGGTCTTTCAGATGGTTCTTTGAGCCATGCCGTAGAGCAGAGGTCCTCATATATTGAGGTTTTCAATGTCTGGACCTTGAATCCACTTTCCAGTCCTGGATTCTGTTTTCACTGGAAGTTAAGGGAAACGTCAATGTCAATGATTGACCATGTAGAGCCACACCTACCAGGGATTAAAAAGTCCAGGACTGCAAACTGGATTCAGTCTCGATTAGAAGATCTCAACAAACAAAAAACAAAATTTAGTTTCATAAAGAACCATGTATGTAATACATACACTATATGGACAAAAGTATTGGGACACCCATTTATTTATTGTTTCTTCTGAAATCAAGGGCATTAAACAAAGTTCATCCAGATTTTGTTGGAGTAACTGTCTCTACTGTCCAAAGAAGACTAGATTTCTAGTAGACTTTGGAGGAGCACTGCTGTGACGATTTGATTATTAGTGAGGCCAGGATGTTGGATGATCGCCACCCCACCTCATCCCCAACTTTACTACTCATCCCAAAAGTATTGGACTGAGCATCATCCATTATTCCAGAGAGCACAGTTTTACTACTCCACAGCTCAATGCTTGGGGGCTTTATACCCCTTTATCCCACACCCGGCATTAGGCATGATGCTATTGGCAGTACTTCTCTACAGGGACTAGACAAGCTGTGTGCATGCATTTGCACATCTGTGTCAGCAATAGTTGCAACTTAGCTGATAGAGACTGTAACCTTTGTCTATGAATGAGCCAACATGTTGCCATTATGCCTAAAGAAAATAGCATCTGATGATCTGGTCCAGAGTTTTGAGCCTGGAAAAGCTCAGATCCTGAACTTCACATGTTCTGTCACCATTACTGCATTGCTGACGATTCTGGTCATGTGAAAAACAGTAGGACACCCCATGAAAATCTTTGAAATCAGCTGTGGGACGAGAGCTATCAGTATGTTTTCCACTTGTGAGGGATTTAGTGGACAGTGGAACACCTGTTTTTTTTTATTGTTCTGAGATCTTTTTAAACCAAAGAGCTCCTCTGCATCCACAACCTTCTTTCTGAAGGCCTTAGAGAGCTCTTTGGATCTGTCCATGGTGATCCTCACCTTTCACTTCAGCAGTCAAGTGCAAATTAGACTAAATGTCTGTGGTTTAAATAAGACAGGCTCCTTCAGAATCCTCTCTAACCATGTTCTAATCATCTGCAGCTGATGTGCTGCACCTGATTCTCATTTTATACATTTGAAGTAGTAGTAAATGTGTCCTAGAATTTTCCTTTCTCCTTCCTATTAATTATGTTTTACAAGTAAGCAAATACAGAATAAATGTCCATATGTTTAAATATGTTAAAAAGCAATGTTTAAGTTTAATGGGGTGTCCTAATTGTTTCATGTGACTGTAGATGGCATGAAGGTTGGGATGGTTCTTTTCTCATTTCTGTCTCAGTGTCTGAATGCAAATGAGAGCTTAAGGAATCACACCAGCTTGTGCTTGGATTGCATGTTGGGGGAAGAATTGTCAAATATGACACCAAACTGCATTAAAAACAAAAGAAAAATATACATACAAAGTTCTAACATTTAGAGCACATGCAAGTCTGATTCTGATGATTTCACAGTCAGAGACTAAACCCTACCTTTATTTTATATTTCAGCCTCAAGTGTGGACGATCCTGTGGGCGAGGTGTCCACAACTGTGGAGATCCTTAATGACCCCAATGGAGGAGGACACAAAATCAATGTTAAAGGTTTAAATCTCCTCATCTGTTTGCCACTTTAGTCACCTCTCCAACACTCTAACACTATTCACATCATCTGAGGCTGTTTTGGTTGATGGTTTGTTCATTCCTTCAATTCTGTTTGGTGATCAGTGGTGGCAGCCAACGACCTACGCTGGCAGACCCAGGGCATATTCCGCCCATTTGTGGAAGTGTACATCATTGGACCTCACCTCAGCGACAAAAAGAGGAAGTTTGCCACCAAGTCTAAAAACAACAGTTGGTCCCCTAAATTTGTCGAGTCCGTCCAATTGTAAGTGTGTCCTCATCTACACAGAATTCCATAGTTTTGAATTGTTAGGCCACATAATTGCCTAATTGTCCATATAATTGTCCCTTTGTCCAAATGTAGTCAGTCAGAGGCTAACAATTGTAAGTTTATAAAAGGGGACAGAAATATTGACTTCAAGCTGGCTGCTGTTTCAGATTTGCAAAAGACTATTGAGACTAAGTGTGTGTTTATACTTCTTGTTCAGTTCCCTTGGTCCAGGCCAAAGCAGAAAATTATAGTCAAATCAGGTTTAGGTATATCGCACTTTTAACAATAGGTGTTGTGACAAAGCAGCTACAGAGATCAGGGTGACCATGGCAAAGAAAAAATGGGTTCCTTGAGGGAACCCATCCTCCTCTGGTCAACACCAGATGGCAAAACAAATAACACAGAACAAATAAGAAAAGATAACAAATATAAATAACAGAAGGTGTCCTAAAACAGACCCTTGGGGGATGCCGTATTTTACTTTTGTATGAACAGACCAATCTGAACCAAGACTAACCCTGTGATCCCTGTGATCCCAGGCCTGTCTAGCAGGGCAGAGTGATCTATAGTGCTGCACTGAGATCGAGCAAAACTAGTGTTGGCCAGACGATAATAAAAGATCACTGATTATCTATGCCAATGCTGTCTCTATACTACGATAAGGCCAAAATCCAGACTAACCTTTGATGAAGTCGATTCATATGCAAGTATGAACTGTGAGAAAGCTGTTGGGCAACAAAGTTATCCAAGATTTTATACATAAAAGGAATCGTCCAGTGTGGGCTAATGTCCACAGCTGCTTAATATTACTTTTGGCTGTCTGTGTCACCTGCAAACTAATGTTATGAACCTAGCTCACTTTCACCTGTATAAACTCTTCCATCTTACAACTTACACCTATTCATAAATATAGTCAGCACTATCATTAGTGACTGAGGAAGCACGGCTAAACAGGCCCACTCAGAGACTAGCAGTATCTCACAGGCCGCCGTACTGATACTCGCATTGATTCATGGGTCGATTCTAATCTTTCCACCGTTAGTGTATCTCAAAGAGCCGATCTGAGGGTGTGATCTATTAATATCGATATCAATAAATATACAGCCAGCAGTGTGTAAAAATGAACAATATATCAGTGAGAGTGTAGTAAAGATTAGAACACCAAAGCGGCTCTAAAAGTTTGGTTGGAAGTAGGCCAAGACCAACCTGAGCAGGGGGTCTTGGTTTGCTTGTTTGAGGCACTGCAGGGTTCAAATGTCAGCATTTACACTTGCTCCAGAGAACAGATCTAGTCTATGGAGGTGCGATACTCGTTGTCAGGACAGGTCAGGAACCTAGGCAAATCCATAAGCAGAGGGTTAAAACCAGAATAGCCAACAAAGTAGCACAAACGCGTCCAAGACTGGTACTGAAACAGTGACTTCACACTGAGGTCTTAAAGAGTAGTCCTTATCAGTCCAATCATTAACAGCAGGAGATGTGCTGGAGATAAGCCCCAAGTATGATGAAACTGGTCCTCTGTGTTCATCTCCCCGTCCTTCTCTGCCTGCAGTGCTCTGGGCAGCGAGCTGGGTCCTGAGGGCTACGAGCTGCACGTGTGCGTGAAGGACTACTGCTTCGCACGGGAGGATCGCACCGTGGGCATGGCCGTGCTGCAGCTGAAGGACGTGGTGGCGCGGGGCAGCGGGGCCTACTGGCTGCCGCTGGGCAAACGGGTACATATGGACGAGACGGGCCTGACCGTGTTGCGCATCCTCTCCCAGCGCAACAACGACGAAGTGGCCAAGGAGTTCGTCAAGCTGAAGTCTGACCAACGCTCGGCCGAGGAAGGACGTGGCAGCTAGAAGCAAAAAAAGAAGTGGAAGGGAAAGACAAATACATAAATACACAAATACACACATAGACATGCACACCAGTAACCAAACCAGTCAAGTGGAGATCAGACTTACGGTACTTACGGTACTTCATTACAGAGCATACTGAGCTGTAAACAGTCATGCCTCTGCTGATAACATCTACAGTGGCATGACATACAGTACACAGTATCTCTGTACAGAAACCTAAAGCAATGAGACCTGGTTCATGCAAATAATGATGTCAGAGGTATAGCTCTTTCATCTTTGCCTTTTTTGTCACTATTAAAAAAAGGGAAAATCATACAGTACAGTAATCATACAGTCGCTGTCACGCAAAAGCGTAGTCTTTCCGAAATGTAACTTTACAGGGGAAGGAAACAACTTTCAGAACCGGAAGCTGGAATGTACATACACACTCAGCCATGTTTTTATGTCTTTTTGCACTTTAGATTTACTAAAGACTTCAGCATGGCACAGGGCCTATATATTAAAACCAACAATAGACTCAGTGATCAGCTCCGTACAGACTGTTGTCCAACAGTCAAAGGTCATTTTCCAAACCAGGTCCAGAAAGTGAAAATCTACCCCATTTTTACCCTTGATTTTTGCCCCAATTCTCAGTCTAGCTAAGTCTGTGCTGGTTTGCCGTCAGTTGGGGGGTTAATTTTACATTCCACCCTGAAATGAAACCGCAGCTACATTATGCCACCAGGACATGTCTGATACTACACCATTTAAGGTGAAATGGAAATATCTACAAGAAGCCAACATCTGCTCGTACGTAGGGTAACCTAATATGTTTGGTTCAGCAGCAGGCAGTTGGATTTCTACTTTCTGGGCCTGGATTTGCCACCTCTGGTCTCTGGCTACTATTGTTAAAAACAACAAAAAGAGAAAACATGCCGCAGGCTTTTAGAAGCCGTTAGCCCTCTTTGCCGTCTTACCATTGCCTGCTTAAAAACACACTGCATCGCTGCCTTGAGGAGCTAGTGCCCTTACCTCTTACTTTCTTTTTCTCTTCACAGCACCTTGCTAACGTTTTCCCACCAGATTTCCAACTGTAAAAATCCACAGTGGGGCTTGATTTGTTTGCATTGTTTGGAATACTTTGCACTTTGCCTTCTTTGCATGTTTAAGGAGTTGAACTCCATTCCCTGTCTGTCTGTCTGTCTGTCTGTATGTCAGTCAGTCAGTCTGTCGACCTATCTGATCTGTCTGTCTTGGTCAGTTAGAACTCGCCAACACGTTGCGCATGATAAAGCCAAGCCACTTTAACACTGTGACTCTCTCCATGTGCCCGTCGCGGGTCAGCCGCCGCTCAGCCGCTGTGCATTATAGGGCTTTTGTTTGTTTGTTTGACGTATTTGACCTGTTCTCTGCTGGACATCCAAAAAACAACAACAACTACAAAAAGCGACTGTGTTGTAAATGGAAGAAGCTTTAAGCTTACGCTTTAAGCTATAAGCATTGTGCTAATGTGGACCTCGTAACGTCTGAAGTTCGATAGAGTAGCTAGATAGATAATGAACCAAACAAGCAAGAACAACCTGAATAGCTCTACACAACTAATAGAACAAGTGTTTTCTCCAAATTCAGAACATTTGAAAAATCTCCTGCAGTTCCCGAATCATTCTACCCCCTGAATAGGATCCCTCATTAGAGCACACTTCAAATCAGGTGGCAAATCAAAGGCTCCATTAGTTAAATCAGGTGTGCCTGAGATAAAACTCACATCTAATACCTGTACTGGCTAGACTGTGATGTTTAAATGATGTTAGAAAATATGGCTAAGAGGTCAAGAGACCTGTTCAAAAAGTTCAGAGATGAGATCCTGCCTTACACAGACAAGGAAAATGATGCACAATGAGAGCAAAGGCACTGAATCTGGTTCCTACATGACCTGTTAAAAAGGATATCACTGTTGAAAGTATAAGTTTCTTGGAGGTTCTTCAGTTTGAAACTGTGGAGGGTCCTCTTAATGTGCTTTAGAAGAAGAAGGTTCCTTGAAGGTTCCTCAAAGCACCCTAAGCGGTTTCTCCACAGTTTCAAACTGAAGAACTCCTAACATTTCCTCAAAGCTCCATCAGCAGCCGGAGCCTGAGAGAGCACGAATGCACCAGAGCTGGGTACCCAGCGTGTTGGTTGCCCAATGACGTTGCGGTGGCTGGTTGCACATGTGCTGGAGGAGGCAGTTTGTAGGTTCAGAGTTAAAGGAACACCGTAAATAAGCACTAAATCTATTAGCTGTTTTGAGCTATTCAAATTGACCTTGTTTGATTGGTTAATTGCAAACAGCTGAAATGTTATACGTCTTGCTGATAACCCGATTTGCAACTATAATTTGTTTATTGTTGTGGAAGACCATTCCAGCCCAGTTCAACCACCTGACATCTGGTAGATGGAGGTCTGATAGAGGTACTTAAACATGAGTAGAGATGCTAGGATTGCCTTTTAAAGTAGTGTGACTCTTCAGACCGAATGAAGGAATTTTTAATGAGTGTCTCTGAAAAACAAGACCCTGTGTAACAGATAATGGGTCCCATGCACCCAAAACCCATGATGTTTGGGGTTCCAGAGCAGTGCTGGCTACAGGTTATGGGGGGTCACACAATGTCACCTCGAGTATGTATCCCATACATACTCAAGCTGCTTTCTGAGTATAAAGGATGGTTAAGTCCAAAGGTGCCCAATTCTAGCTGATACTGTAACACGCCTGATCCAGTTAATGATGGCCTTCAAGAGCATTCCCAAGAGTAGGGCTGGGAAACCATGGTTTAGTTCCTGTGTCACTGTTCATCCACAATGGTGCCTACCAGCTATCCATCTGTAAAACCAAGCAGGGTGCTGTACATGATAATCAATCAAGTATGTCTTGTTCAGATTTTAACCTTTCGACATTACAAATGGATCTTATTCAGTGTTCTAGGCAAATTCGGAAATACAAAGCTTTGTTTATCCGTAATACTTTTTTCAAACTAGTCTCTGGATTTTTGTCTGATTGTCTTAAATTTGATGTTGATGCACACTTTTGGTAAATGTAGGTAAATAATTATGAAAACATTTTGAATTCTGATTTCTTAAATGACTGTAACCCATTTGGGTTGATCATCTCACAGACTTCACAATTCTGACACTTCACAATTCAGTTCAGGTTGGTCTTAAGGGGGCGCTACAGCACTCAAAAATTATTCGAATTGTAAAAAGTCTTATTACTACCATATTATACCGTCTACAGCTAAACTTTTGGTGTCATATGATTCAGTACTAGATTCTAAACAACTTATAATGTTATTTTATGCAATTATGTTATTTCTGTCATTCAAAAACTACAAAAGTCAAAAGGTCAATCTGAGCAAAACTCACTGATCGATGTGCTTGAACCCTTGGATTGCCGCTTGTGGCTGACTTGTGATCACCATTAGCCGATCAAATTCAAGCATGGATTTAACAGGCTAAACATTCACCAATCAGGATGAAATTTGATAGTTGTGTTCATGGAGGGCCCTTCTGCTGACAGACAGACGTCCTTGGTTCAGCTGCACTGTCTTAAAGAAGATAACTGTAAATTGCTGGATGGCAACATAACTTTGAACTAGTGTTTTTTTTTGTTGTTTTCAGTTCCTCTGTTGCCATAGTTACAGCTTTCAGCCTTTAAAGGGCAGAATGGATCAGACATGGTGAAAACCATTTATAGAAGAGACCGTCTACAGAAGAGATAACTGAGTAAAACAACAAAAAAAAGGAAGCAAGAGCTTCGCATTACAGCTTTGTAAACAGTGTCCGTCCTTTGTTTCACCAACACGGCTGGATCTTCAGTAGAAGATTCAAGCAACTGAAAGCACTCTGTATATCGTGTTCGAGCCTGCGTATGTCAGCTTAACAGTATTACAAGCTTTGGTCCTTATGTTCTGCGTCCAGCGTCAGTAGCTGGGCATAGCTGTGGATTGCGTTTTCTGTATGTTCTGTGCAATCTAGTGTGATCTTATCTGTCTTAATTCTACAGCAATACTTTAAGTCTGAGACTAAAACACAGCTCTGCGGAGTGTAAATACTAAAAAAACAAAAAAAACATACACATGCCAAAAAGTATAAAAGTGGAGAATTTAGGTGCGGGGGAAATTTAGCCTCTACCTTTATCAGACATGTAACCTCAAACGTAGTGGCCATTCAAATAAATGGGGACGTGTGCAGATGTTAGGGGCCTACTTCTGAGTGGATGAGCTGAGAGCCAGTCATGGATACATAGCCATTAAAGTTTGCTCTTTTACTAAACCATAGTGCAATTAAATGACATTATAGTGGCTAGCTGTTTGTCTACTTAGAACAGAAGATACCATGTTTACAAGGCAGAGGGGAGGTATCAGCACAAAAGAGTGCTCGCACATATTTCTATAATCACTGTCAGAAAGCAGAAAGGGATTTATGAGCTAGTTGCAATGAATCAAGCTTAAGGGCAGCATTGTAAGCAATGATGTTTGTGTTGTGAGTGTCTTTAGTAGAAGTAGATTATGACAGGCTGTCTTCATTTAGCCAAAATGCCACTAGTGACGACAAAGAGATCTAGAATACATTTTTTTCTTGTAGAAATTCTAATTTCGGATACAGCTTAAGCCATTTTTACTCATAGTATTATCAGATCTGCAGACCTATTAAGCTATTCTGACTAGTCATATTTTCAGGATTTGATTAGTCAGACTAGAATGTTACTGTTGAGTTACATGGAATCTCACTGTCCCTTATCTAAAATGACATTTTGCTGCTAAAACTCCAACGAATTCATGAATGAATGAATGAATGAATATCTACAGTCAAAGATACAAATAGTTCTTTTTTACTAGTCAAAACTGTAGTTTTACACCTACATTATAATTCTCTGTAGTAAAAAGTCCAGGTCCACATATCCATAATCAAATTCTGACTGGTGCAAGTACTAGTTCAAGATATGTCTCTCATAGTTTTGTATGGCGAGCCAATTTAGCTTTTAACCCATAAGAGCTCGTGGTGACATCTGTTCACAGCCACTTTGACAGATGTGGGAAGTTCCCTAAGTGGCATATACTAAAACCCCTGGATGCGTCACAGGACAGTTTGGGAATGTCTGTACATGTGACCTTACTAAAAAAATGCTGTGTGTGTTTGGTTAGTGCTTGAGACAAACCCAGCTAATTTTTGACTGGTGGACTGTTTACTACATCGCATTTACCAATTCTAACACGTTGATGTGATATACTATATATAACCAGTTCTGACCCCATTTCTACAACAAAATAATGAAATATGAGTTGTGGGATTGTTGTGACGTGACAGATATGTTAAATTGGGATTGTTGTCTAAAAATATTGGGAGAATAAGTCAAGCCATTTCTCACAATACAAAAAAACATGTATATGGTCGATTCAGCTGATTTATTTATTTTGAAACAATATTTTAAACTTAGTTTGGCTCTTATGGGCTATTTTCTTGGTACCAGGAATTTAATTTAAATGTGAGTCTTTTTTTCATATCAGGGAAGTAATTTTTTATATGTAATAATTACATTTGTACTAGTAAAAACAGTTTTACTAGTAGAACTGTTACTAGTAAAAAAAAAACTAATAAAATTTCAATCCTTAGTAAACACAATTTTCACTTGTGTAAATTGAATTCTTAAAGTGAAGAACCAAAGCATTAAAAGCTAAAATGGCTTCCCATAGTTCTGGTTAGTTGTAACATGCATTCACAAAATATAATTTTAGATATCTAGAATTTTGTTTTTACCAGTAATAATTGATAATTGAGTAAATATTAGTGTCTAAAACTAGAATGTGTACTAGTCAGAATGACAGTGCAGATGTCTGGACTACATTGAAAGGAAAGTCTTTTGTCTCTGGTGGTATTTTAGGTGAAGCAGCTTGCTATAGCAGGTGTTTTGTTTAGTTTAGTTGTTTTTAGGAGCGTAACATCATCTTAACCTCTAGATTATTGTTTTGAAACCAAATCAAGTGTGGCTCTGAATGTCCGTCACACCGGCCATTATCTGGGAGAAGGTGGACGCAGAGGTGAAATAATGACACATGCTTGACAGTATCAGAAACCTCATATCACCAGTACTCACACTAGACACACACACACACACACACATTCACAGACTGGCTTAAGCACAAATGGGCATGAAAATTACCCATATGCATGCGTGCATGCCCACAGATGCGGTTGCCGTGGCGTGCCCACTTTGTGAATAGAAATCAAGTGCATGAAGGGAAGTTGAAGTTTAATTGTGCCAGCACGTGTCTTTTTTTGATGTTAACCTGCCAACTGTCAACGGATTTCTCTGTATATTTCTTTTTGTTTTTATTTAAGATATTTTCAAATGTATTTATTTTTCAAGAAAAAAAATAAGAAAAAATAAGCTTGTGAATACACTGACGTATCCAAAAAAAAAAAAAACCTGAATGTAGCGTGTAGAAGCATGAGAGGATGTTTTTATACCGGGATGTTTCTAATTTTTATTTGTAATCATTCTGATGGTTTCTAACGAGGACGGTGGTGGATTAATGCAGCATTGCTTCCTATTAAAAAAGACTGATCACTCACTCAGAATGGACTCATTTACTGTCTTATATCTAATCTCAGAAGAAAAGCAGTGGCATTCAAGAGTCGCTGCACAAGATCTCCAGGCCAGAAGTGGGAAATCCAGGTCTGGAAAACCTGCGGAAAATCTGCAGCAGAGCCACCTGGGCCTGCATTTCCCACCTCTGCTCCAGGCCCAATGCCAAGTGTTAGAGAGAGGGGTATAAAGCCCTAAAGCGAAGGAGCTTTATTACCCTTGAGATGACTTGGAGAGGTGTTTGTGATCCAAGAACTAATCAATTATTCTACCTGTCAGTACCTGACCTCCCTAATACTAGCTAATGCCAGTTAATCAAGATCTTCTTGGCATCTTAATATTAGCCAGGAGTAGAATTAGTTCCTGTGTACTGTTCATCTACAGCGGTGCTGACCAGTAATTCACCTGTTTTCCTCTCAAAAAGCAAAACGATAGATTTTTCTGCACTTGTGCTTGTTTCTGAATGCAATCAAAACATCACAGCAATGGTGTAGGCATTTAGTGTAGAAGCTGTTACTGCAGCAGGGTATTAAAATCCTGGTTTCAGAAGAAATGTTGGATGAGCAGGTATCTACATACTTTTTGACACACCCTAAAATATTCTGACCATTCACTCAACTTAGGTGTCTTAATCCTTGTTCACTGGCTTGATGGCTAGAGCTCCAGGCTACTGATGACAGGGTTGTAGGTTTGAAACCCAGGCTAGGCAAGCTGCTACCGTTGGGCCCTTGAGCAAGGTCCTTCATCCTCTCTGCTCCAGACAGGTGTGCTCATTAGGGTGTGTGTGTGTTTCACTGTGCAGGTGAACTTGATATGCCCAACCACCATACCCATTTGTCCCTACATTATAAGACAAAGGAAGTCAAAAAAAAAAAAGTCAGAAAACAAACCACTTGTCCAAAAAAGACAAGTTTATTGGGAGGCTCTCATTTGTACTAAAATGGTAAAAGCAGCTTCCAGAATGCCCAATCTTGTGTAATGAGCTATCTTCTACTCTCTTGCTATCTGTTTAGAAAAAGACCAGGCAGGCCTTTAGCCCCATTGCTCAAGTCTATCTCCTAAATATTAGAACAATGGTCTAATTCTGTCCACTCTATTGGTAACTGCTGGGTAGTCCTTTTTTACATTACTATAAAGGTGCAGCTCAACAGAGCAGACCACCACTGCCTGTTCTGTATGTATCTAGCAACTGTTCACTGGCTTTCACTATAAAAACTCAGACTTTGAGAAGACTAACAACCTGCAGTTTATAAATACAGCATACACACTCTTGCAACTGAGACATGTAGGTACGCCCTGATGTTATGGTGCCCCCTTGTGGCTCCACGGGTGAAGGAGACCATCACCTTTCCTGGTAAGTTCTGTATCTCCTGCAACTCCAGGCAATTTAGCTTTAAAGTAACCAAGCATAAAAACTGACTGTCAAACACTGGTCCTAACACCCAAGCTCACATTATATAGATGAAATCTTGCGTTGTTCTATTGTAACCCCCACAAAAAGCAGAGAGACTGATGTTTATTGTTTTACAGTAAAAAACAAAAACAAAAAACAAGATTTTATTAAAGAAGCATAAAAAATAAAACTCTTGATACATTTCTTATAACCGTCAAGTCAGTTCAAATTATACGAGTATACAATTGTTCCAACTCACGGCTAAAAGGTCCATAAACTTTCAAATAAAATATATTTCAATTTTAAATTTCTTCAATAATTTTTTCATTTTGTTATAAATTGCCTATATGTTGTACACAGGAAACAGAAATATGGAAAATAAAGATAAATTTGCAGTAATAAAAAGGGTCACATTATAATCTGGGATATTTATGTCAAGGTAAGCAAATAAATTGTAAAAATAAAATGTGTAAAAAGTTTTTTTTTTGTTGATTTTTTTCTCTTTAGAAAATTATTAGCTAATGCCTGATGGCTTCAAGACATGCAGATAGTTAACTTACAAATAATGATACATGTTTTTAAAAACTACATTAACCTTAATAGTTTTGTACTTTCTGGAAAACAAATCCCAATGATTGTAATTCAGGGTATTTACAGGCAGGTCTGAAACCTTGTTATTGAAACAACTTTTGGTTCTGCGTACAAAAGAATTAAAGCAAAAATAAAAATTCAAATAAAACTAGAAAGGAGAGCAGAGTTAGAGGGCCAAGTGATTCATGGGAAAAACGGCAGTTGATGCCATTCCGATGCAAGACTGTGCCCAAAGATCTCCCCCTCAGAACAACTTCTGTAAACCCTGTTTTTAAACCTTGGGGGAAGGAAAGGGGGTGGAGGGGTTACAGATGACAAATTTCCATCTCCAAGTTTTCTGTGGTGTCAGTATTTCCAGGCTTGGAGTGACAAGATTCAAGGAGGAAAGAGAAAATAAAAAGAAAAGAAAAGATAAATTGTCCTTGAGGCTGATTTCTGAAGTCGGCTGAGAAGCGCCTGGAGCACAGACAACACAGATTCGGAGGCACCTTTACAGTACGCTACTAACTCGGAGCACATCTTGTACCTTTAATCCGTTCTCCTACTGTACAATCAGAAATCAGAAAAGCAGTGGAAAAATAATAAAACCCTTGGGCCCGGGTCCAGTTTCGAACACATTTCTTAAAACTAACCTCACTAAAAACACCTATACCTCAGCTGACAGGTTTCCAACACTTGAGAAAAATGAAAAATCACTTGTTTTAGAAGAAAAACGAGGAAAAAGTCAAAGACAAGGCGGACTCAGATGCCATCTCTCACACTCTGAACAAATACTTTAAAGACTCATCTCGTTATTATTAATTTCCCTGCTCTTTAAGTAACAGCAGGACAAAGCCAAAAAGAACCCCCCAAAAAGTATGCTCGAGTATTTGTCCTTGTTTACAATTCAGCCACAGGCAATGGGGTGATTCGTGTGGTGTGTGAACCAGCACAGAATAACCCTCACTATCTACAACGGACCAACCGTCAGTAGTGATCTGCACCACCAAGGCACCGTTAACTGGTCTGGAACAACCGGACTGGCACGACCAAATTACTCTGCAGCATTCCAGCGGGAAAAAAATAAGTCAGTCAAGACGCTGAATGAGAAATGCAGACCAGCTTTACAAAGCTTGCTTGATTTCATAGTTTTGAAATTCGTTGGACAACATAGACACGACCCATGCAAACTCCTCAACCTATCAATGAGTGAAAAAGGTGCCTCAGACCTTCACACTTCAGCCTTTAAATAGAGCAATAATATTAATAATAGTACGACGAAGAAACAACGCAGTTTTACAGTCTCTGGATCTTGGTTCAGTTCTAAGCCAGCTTTACCAGGAAGATCACAGCTGCTCCGACAACCCCTAAAAGCCTAACCTGCGTCTGCAGCTCTCGGACATGCTCGCACAAAACAAGTGTATGGAAGCCCTGGGTGATATAGCTGCCAGGTTTGGATTGGGAATTTTCCTGGTTATTGTTAACTGAATGAGACCTGAATTGCAGTGCAGTCACAGGAAGCCCTTTGGAAACGGTGTGGTGTCGTCATGGCTTGTCGCGTAAAAATCGGTACGAACTTTTCAAAGGGCTACTTTGGACTCATTTCATCTGACCAAAAGCTGTACATTAGCGCACAAATGAAAAAATTAAGAGGCAGGATATCAACACTGTCGTAGCAAAACTTCGTATTTCCAAAGCAATCTTTGTTCCGGAGACTTGTTTAATTTCAGGCCATTTCTATTGGCTTGTTTGACTGAACTGGGTTTCCAAATGGCACAAGCAACAGAATTAAAAAGGTACGAGATTTTGATAGCGACAGCGATGATACGAAAACAGAGCGGGGAGAAGAAATCTCCATACTGAGAGTGTGGAGACCAGCACTGCTTTTATAGGCAGGTTGATCTGAGGGGAGTTCATCCTCAAAAGTAAGAGCAAGAACGTACAAAAGAGCTCATAAATGGAAGGGGCGGAAGACCAACGAATTCTCCATTTTGGCCCAAGAGATCCACTGTGGCCCCGGCAGGAGAAAACAAACACTAACAAACAAACAAAAACATTGCAATGTGTCGCAGTGCACAACGTGGGATGGCTCTACAACTGTCCACTAAATTAAAAACCTCCCACTATCCTCCTCTTCCTCCACACACACACACAAACACACACACCCATACATACACACATACCTCCACAGTAAGGAGAAACATTCTTGCAAAGTTACAAAGACCTATCTATACTAGAATTCAGTAATTCCGATGAACGCTGTGGTTTGTGGAGAAGAAGCCATGTCTGTCCACATCCACTCAAGAGAGCTGAACGGTAAAAGAACCTCTCTAAAAACACTAAAACAGATCCAACTGTAACAGATAAGGTTTTCCGTGGACTAAAAGGCGACTCCAGACTGTGCGACGTCCGTGGTGTGTTTAAATGTCGGTTCTGACGCTCCCTCGAGACGGGCTGGGGGCGCAAAATAGGAATGAACGAACCTCTGACCTTTTTTTTTGATCATAGTAGCAAATATAATAAAGAGTGTCTGTGGTAATGAAGTGTACATGACCAGCCTGTCCTACGCTAGAAGACACAGGCCACAGATCACCGTTCGGTACAGAGGGGCTATCTGCGCCCTCTACTGGACTGGAGTTATGAGTGTTTTTAAGGTTGTAAGGCTAGAGAGACAAAGACAAGAGACAGGCGGAACACACCAACCTCTTAGCACTGTAAGAATATTTCTTATGCAATGTTACCTATTCTATCTACCTACTTATCTTTATATTGAACATTAACCATTATGTTGGATATCAACTCTTAACTTGAATAAATATTAAGTGTTTCATTCTTCATTGATTTAAAGAAAAAAAGAAAAAAAAAAAAAAAAAACGAAAACCCCAACAACAAAAAAACAAAGTAATATTTTGGTCTGACGGGTGTGCAGGCTCCACAGTCTTGCGTTTTTGTCCACGCTCACCATTACAGGCTCGTTGTCATAGTGTTGCCGCTCACTTCAACAGTGTGCAAAAGGAAATCAAAACGCAAACATGCGGGACCAAAAACCAAAGCATATTCCTGTCCCTCTGATTTTTTTTTCTCCAAAATGAACCATTAGAAAAAAGTGCAGACCTATGCAGCTTAAATTGAAAAATATCTGCGAGTAGAAAAAAAGTCTCAAGCAAAAAAATAACAACCTGTGGTCAGGTTGAGCTCAGAAGCAAAAATGATGGGGGGAGGGGAATGTATTATACATGGACAGACTCATCGGCGTTAGATAAAATTAATGCCTAAAGAAAAATAAGACACTGGTATCCGTCCTCCTCGTCCACAAGACCTCAGTTCTAAAAAAGGAAACCCACACGACCTGCTGATTCCACAGCCTGGGACAAGTACATGAGTCAGTAAATAATATGGTAATTATTATCATAGTTATTATTATTAATAATAATAACTCAGCGTCAGAATAGTGTCATATCTAATACGGTACTTATTACTGTCAATCCTATGTTGTAGGCAGGTTGCAGATATATGTCCTCCTCTCTCCTTACAGTTTTGCTGTAGACTTTCTAAATAGTAGGACAGCTGGATGTTCTATAGGTTTTTAATAACAACAGCGCCCCCTCCCCAAAACCCCCTGTCTGGTCTGCCAGCGTGGCATTAAGAGAAAATGCGGATGCACTGAGTGGCGGGGGTGTGGCACACAGGGCATTCCGGGTCTTGCGACTGGCATATCTGCCCGGCGCAGTCCATGCAGAAGAGGTTGTGGCCGCAGGGCACGAGTGCAGCCGTCACCTCACTCTCGAAGCACACAAAGCAGTCCCTGCTGCCGCCACCAGGCACCATTCCGGCCAGGGCGCCGGCCTTCAACCGACCCAGGACACCTGACGCCACGCCCATGCCGCCACCCTCAGAGTCGGTGGGGGAACCCCCGGGCAAGGATGAGGCGGAGCAGGAGGAGTAGCCAGTGGTGCTTCCGCCGCTGCTGCTGCTGCCACCAGAAAAGGACGATCCAGTCTGGAGCCAGGAGAGTGTGCTGAGAGGGTCGCTCTGCGCCCTGCGGGCCAGCGGGTGATCCAGGGCCGAGGAGTCAGACGGCAGGGTGGGCGAGAGACGGGGTGTGATGTTGCCGCCACTCAGGCCGCTGCTGTTGCGCCGGATGGCCTGTGGCTGCTTGCCACCATTCATGAAGGGCGCCCAGATGTTGGAGCCGCTGAACTCGAAGCTCAGGTCATCTGAGGCTGTGGCTGGGAGGCCGGGGGTAGAGTCGGTGCTGAAGGTGAAGCCGCCACCACCGCCGCCGCCGCTGCCTGTGCTGAAGGGGCTTGTGGGGCTGCCGCTTTCTGCGGGCCGGCGGCTGGCTGAGTACGACTCAGAGGTAATGCCACCATTGTGGTAGGAGGCGGAGGACAGCTTGCGTGAGGAGTGGTGCATGGATAGAGGGAGTGGGGGTGGTGGAGGCGGAGGTGGTGGAGGTTGAGAGGTGTGGCCATGGCTGCCTCCACGTGACCACAGAGTACCACCAAGCCCCAGCGAGCCCAGACCCTCTAAGCTGACATCAGTGCCATTGCTGTGGAAATCGTTGTCACCCTGAAGGTCCACGAAGGCGCCCGTGCGGAGAGTGATGTGTGTCTCGATCTCTTCTCGTGCTCTGTCCACGTTCTCCGGCATCCCAGTCACCTCAAACACGGGGTCCTTCTCTCGGCTTGGCGTCACAATGTATGTGTGTGTCTGCTGCTGGATGCGTTTGATCGTGGCTCCTTTAGGCCCCACCACTAGGCCTACAACCCGGTAGGGAACACGAACCTGTATGGTGGTCTGGCCCGGAAGGTGAGGGGGTCCGGGGAGGGAGCCCCCGCCGTTTCCACCAGCCCCGGCTTTGCAGCGTGAGGCACGGATCATCGAGAAGTGCTCTGCGGCTGAGATGATCTCCCGCTTGGCCATTTCGACATCCTCGCGTCGGCCTGTAACAATAAATACGGGTTCCTCTCCTCTAACGGGGGTCTTGATGTAAGTGTTGGTCTTTGCACGCAGGGCTTTAATCTTACAACCTGCAAGTGAAAACAAATGCGAGAAATAAAGATTTAGTTTTATTAGCCAATAAATGCATAAAAAAAAAATCAACAAATAAGCAACAATTTGTATAGCATCTGATGTGAAACAGAGTTACATTAAAATTAAACTAAAGGTAAAAAAGGTTTAAGATAAATCTGAAGTAAAACCTCAAATAAATAGAAAATGTAAAGAAAATAATAAATCGTCTAAAGTGTGAATTAACTGAACAGAAGGAGTCTGATGGATCAGAGTCTCGAGGACAATAACAAAGGACTGCTCCAGCACCCATGTAACACCCAACATGTATATGATTAAAAAAAAAAAATGCACGCATTATAGAAATGGGGAAACATCTTAAAAAAGGGAGTAAAATGTAATCTAGTTTTATAAAAGACTCCATTTCTAAACATGAGAAAATTCAGTGCAGACATGTGCTTGCTGTTTGTCACCCTGTCACAAAGGAAAAGGCATGGAAGCTAACGTTGGTCAATTATATAACAAAGGGTATGATTAGAGGACTGACTTAAGAGGGGGCTGAACACTGTTTAAGAAGCTAAAAGTTACGCAGACATGGTTTCAGGAACCAGTTATAAAGTAAAACTGCTAAACAGCACATTGTTTAGCCGTTAATTCCTCAAGAGCTAACGAGCGGTTAGCATGTCAACGCTGTTACCCAACAGGGCGCTACTGTGCCTTTAAGGACGGCCAGCTTCCTGCGCGCAGCCAATGGCGAGCGTGGTGCGTGATGTCATTGTCGGAGGCAGAAAGCATGGCATTTTCAAACAAAGAGAACAATGCAATAACCAGCCCTCAAACGCGTTTAGCCCCACAAGGCTTTCGGTCTGTCGTTAATATGGACAACGGTGTGCAAAAAGAGCTAAAATACGCCTAACGTTTATTTAATGCGGCTGCTCCGTCCGGCGCGACGCAGAGACAGCAAACACCGCCCAGACCCGTCCCGGTGCGCGCTCGGCCCTACTTTGCGCACGCGTTGCTGCCTGGTTATGAACAATATAGGCGTAAACACAAACTCCAAAACTCCTGAACGCTGCAAACCATCATAAATGAGGCGTGGGACAGGTCCTGTCGCCAAACGTGGACTTGGGTCTGACCAAACAGCATCGATCGATATGGTTCTTTTGTTTGGGGCAGACTGCTAGACACGTCCAGACTCCCCGACAATCTGCCGCTTTGTCTGACCCCCCTCCTCCTCCCTTAGCTCCCCTCCCCCTCCAAAGCTACTTCCATCTGCCGAGGAAGGACTAGCTAGCAGACAACAGCCCGGTGGCAAGATCTCGTTTTCTGGGGGGATGGCTGATGTTTTGTGCTTTATGCTTTGTGCGCAAAAACGCGGCCAAACTTCTGCTTCCTGCACAAAAACATGCAGCACGCTAGCTACTCCTCCATAGGCACCACCATAACAGTTAGCCGAGCTAAGAGGCTAGAACTTCCCACAGCAGTCCCAGACAAAGAGTTACTTTCAAGCCCGTTGTTTTTGTTTACCTTCACAAACACATACGCGCATGTAGCAGCAGCGTAAGCACCTGAATGCTACGTAAAAACGCGTGCACGCGTTAACATTAAAAAAAAAACAAAAAAAAAACGGTGACTTACCTTGCCGTCCTACAATTTCTGCAACGTGCTCCGAGCTGGGGACGGGCACACACTCGGTCATGTTCACGCTCCTCTTTCGGCTGCACAGCACTGAGCTCTGCTCCCCGAGCACCGCGTGAGAGTGCGGGCCGCCGATGTGGTAGCCGCCCGGGCCATAGTACTCCGGAGACGGTGAGCACGAGGTGGGAGACTCCCGAGATCCACCCGGGTGCTCCAGCATCGTCAGGTCGACGTAGCCCCCGCCGCTTCCTCCTCCACCTCCTCCAACGCTGCCCCCGTTGCAGTTCTCGGACACCGCGGTGCCCGTGGTCCCGTCCAGGGGATCCACTTTATCCAGCCCCATGAGTGACAGCTGGTCTAGGGCGAAGCGGAGCGCCTCCTGATGGTCCTCGTCCCGGGACTCCGAGTCCGTTTCCCTGGGTAGAGTGACCCCGTTCTGCTGGCTGCTCACTACCATGTCGTGATCCATAATCTCAGGGTGGAATAGAGGGCTAGGCATAGTCACTTTAGTCCCCGTGGATGAGCATCAGACTCCGGGGTGGCTTTTGGGTGGGAACGGCTCCCTGAAAACAGAAGGAAATGAGTTCAGGCAAACAATGCAATTCAACGCCAGTTCGTTTACAAACCGCATTAATGCGAATAAAATAAAGGTCCCAACGCCTAACCTTACTGCCAGTGTGAACACCACGCTAACTCCCTCCTCTCCTCCTCTCCCTGCTTTGTCCTCCTTATTGTTTCTTTCTCCTCGCCTGCCAGTTTTGTTAGCAGCGTGGCTAACGCTGCTACATAGCATCACAACTAGCTAGCACGCTCCAGAAGCGGAGAGTCCAGGTCCAGCAACTAAGATTCCGCGCCAGGATTTCGGTCTGACTGCCTGGACGGCTCTCCTGCAGCTCGGGCGTTCCACGCAGTCCGAACTAAATCCTGGCGCGGAATCCTACTTCCCGGACCTGGATTCGCCACCATAGCTTGGTAGCATGTTTTAACAATCGGCTCTGACTCCAACCCGCCTCTATTCTTCTAACAAAGCCCTGACATTCACAAAAACACCACGCAGGACCTTCCAGGACGCGATTTAGGAGAGTTTCGAGTCCCAAACCGTACGTTTTGTTGATGGCAAACGTTAACGTTAGCCAGCTAGCAGGAGACGGTAAGTCACGTTGTCGCCGCCTTTGTTTGTGGAGAACATCTACACATCTACAGAACCGTGCAGCCACGCCGAACAAAGTTCAACAAATCGATCAGAACATTTACAAAATGTTCATATGAGCACGCGAAATGCGCCTTACCTCTGGGCAACCTCCTTACACTCCTGCTGTCCTCCTTTCCTTCGACTCCGAGAAGGAATAATAAAACCGTGAAGCAGTTCTGGCTCGGGTTAGCGGGGTCCTGCTAATTTCGGGGGGCGTTGGAGAAAAGATTTAAAAACCATACGGAGTGATCCGAGACGCCGGGAGTCGTCCGCTCGCGGAGGAGAGGGAATAAATTAAATTCAGTTCAAAAACAACTATTTCTTCACTCTGCCATCAGTCCGCGCGCTCGCCCGCAAAATCCTTCACATCGCCATACGCGCGCAGCTCCACGACAACAAAAACACGCTCGCTGCGTCTCGCGCCTCTCTCTCCCGTTCCTCCGGTCCGCCGTCTTTGTCTCGCCACGCGCACGCTCGCCGCTCTGCCCGTCTCTCGCGCACACGGCGCTGACGTCACCCGCGACACAACAATGGGTTCAAAGGCCACGCAATAGGCGCGCGGAGAGCCGGTGGCGCGCCTGCGCGTACCCGAGACCGGTTATGACAAACCGGACACAATGCGCATTATTTACCAACACGCGTTTTTTTTATGCTCGTTTTTGTTTCGTTTCGTTTCGTTTAGTTTCATTTTATCCGTGTTGAAGGAAATCGTAGCAATTAGCACAATTGTATGATTGCTAGGGTATCAAAATAAAAATATTAACATTCAAACGTGGACAGAAAAGCACCACACACAGTTCTTTATCTTAAAAAATATATATAATCATGTTAATCGTTTAATGATATACAATAGATGTTTTATTGATTTCTTTGATTTTGAGCAAATGCCAGAAATATACTATTAATGTAAAAATAATCAACAACAACAACATTGTAGAACTAGAAAAGTACATTTCCTGAATGAAAACACTGAATAGCTGCAGCGTTTAAGTGGTTCCCACTTCTAGGCAGTGCCAGCTGGTTGCAAGGTGATCACTATTCTATCAAAGTAAAAAAAATAAATAAACAAACAAACAAAAAATATATAATAAAAGTGGACAGAAAAGCACCACATTCATCTTTAAATCATTATATTACATCATAAAATTATATATATATATATATATATATACTGCATGGAAGTATGAACTATATATAAATATATAGTTCATACTTCCAGGCAGTTGCTACATGGTTGCTATGGTGTTGCTAGTTGGTTGCTAAATGGTCACTATGGTAACAAAATAAAAAATGAATATTCAAAAGTGGACAAAAACACACCGCACGCATATTTCATCAACATATAATTATGTTATTGTGTCAGTTAGACACAAACCCACCAATACGGAACTATACCATAAATGTCTTTACTGATCACTGACAAACCCATTTAGTTTTGTTTGAATATAAATGGCACTATAAAACATAGAAAAGTGTGTTTCCTACGTAAAACACACAATGGCTGCTCAGTTTTAGCTGATTTCCACTTCCAAGGAGTTGCTAGGATGTTGCTACACGATTGCTATGGTATCAAAATAAAACTAATAATACAATGGACAGTTGTCTTAATCGTTTTAATGCCATTCATGTATAAACATCCAACACTGCCCAGCAGCACCTCTACTTCCTGCGGAGACTGAGGAAAGCTCAACTTCCTCCTCCAATCCTCACCATGTTCTACAGGGGGACTAGGGAGAGCATCCTGAGCAGCTCAATCATCGCCTTGTTTGGGAATTGCAGTGCCTCAGACCTGCAATCAAAGCCTCACAGCAATGCTGGAAAATCTAGTAGAAAGCCTTTCTTGGACAGTGGAGACAGTCACTTCCAAAAAAAAGCAAGATACACTCTTTAATACACTTCATTTCAAAAGAAGCAATAAATAAGCAGGTGTCCCAATACTTCTGTCCATATAGTCAGCTCACTACTTTAAGAGCGAACTGAAAAACAGGATATTTCAGCTCAAAGATAACTTGTGGTAAAACAGCCGTAATGCTAAATCACATTAATTAATTAAATCAAACAAGACAGCAAAACAATTTCATCAAAGATCAAATTTATTAATTGCTTTATAAAATTAAGCCCATTTTGAGGGAGTCTTCTGTCAAAAAATTATATCCAAGCACTGAAAACTGCATAAAAGTACAAAAAGCTTGTGCCTCCTCTGTAGATTACAGTTATTCAATGTGAGAACGCAACCAGTCCAATAACTGTCTTTGTAAAATAGAAACTCTTGTTTAAATCTGTCTGGCTTTGAAAGAACAAAACCACGTTTCCCAAAGCAAAGGTAAAAACACATAATGTAGGCATAACATAATGTGAAGTGGTGTCACATGAAGAAAAACATGTAAAACAGTTAATGTCGAGTTGCATTAGTCAGATGTGTGCTGATGAGGATTCAGGATTTTGTTGTCCATATGCTAAAAGCGATTTGGACAAAGAAAAGTCTCCTAGGTCCAGCACATTAAACTGAGGTCAGTAAATCTGAGTAAATCTTCACTAAGTGAAGACTGTTGTCAGCATACAGTCTCGTGCCCTTTTCAGACAGTGACAGACCCTGTTTACACCTGGTCAATTCACCCAGATTAGTATCAGGATTATACCTGGAGAAGGCCAAGCCTCAAATGTGCAAGTGTAAACGCACCCAAGACTCATTTAAACCAGATTTAAACTAATCCGATCTCTCAAACAACTCCAGAAGGTGGTCTGATCTGAGACGCATTTCAGCCTGATGTTACAGCAGTGTAAATGCTTCCGTTTTCCAAGCATTAACATAATGAGCAAATTTGCATATTCAGTCCAACACAGCAATCGGATTTTACTCTGACTAACCGGAGACGCATCTGATTACCCAGCATAAACGCATGTGGCTAAAATCTTATCAGGACACAATCCAGATACTTGTCACATGAAGTGAGCAGGTGTAAACGGGGTCGTAGGGGGATTAGCAGCTGTTAATCTCTGGGTGTCTGTCATTTAAAGCGTAAACCCATCATCTGCCTGCCTTTACATTATTCACAAACAGCTTCTAGCGATGCTAACGCCCACCCAGGAGGGTATCTCACAGAGCAGAATTTGCCAGCAAGCTGGACAACTTAAGCCCAAAGTGAGAATTGTCCAATCAGAACATTCCTTAGCTCTTGTCCTAGTAGACTGCGCTGACCTTGGGTTTAAATGATCTGGGTTGAAGTTAAGTGAGCTTTTGAAGTACATGCTTTATTTTGGAAAGGAGGGGACAAAAGAAAGAAAAAAGAGGTATGCAAAAAGTACAAGATGTACTCTCAAAAATATGAAAAACAATGCTACAAAGGGTTCTTTGAGCACAGACAATTTCTTTACAGGAGCCGTGTGAGTGAAGAACCATTTAAAGAAGCCAGATGTTCTTCATACTCACAATCACAAATGATTCTCCCAAAGTGGTTCTTCGATGGCACTGCTCAAAGAAACCCTGTGTAGCACCTTTTTAAAAGGTATACCCTACAAACAGAAGACAGGCCCCCAATCCCCACCCCCTACAGCACATTAGTGCCCCAAAACAGGTTTTCCACTCAATATAGCTTTGTTTACATGGTAACACTTATATCAGCAAACAGGAATATGATGGTCCGATTACAACAGATTAAGCTGAGCATTAGCAAGACTAAAGAGTTCTCTCAGTGGCGAATCCCTACAGGTAATTAGTCTAAGACATGGTACTTAATCTGTTGTCTACAAAACTGGCCTTTAATGGTTTTAGAGCTTAGCATGGCTTTTCCAACCATGGATGTGACAGAGCTTATAAAGCAAAGGTTTTGCTGTTTGGAATAAGGATTTGTTTTGTTAACAGTCTTTACGGAGTCTGAGTGACCATACTGCCGGAAGATGCAAAGAACCAGCTGAAGAATCTGCCATCTGGGCAAGAAACAATGATTAAGTGATTCAATTCCCTAGTGAATCAAACTATCTGTGTTGGATGGGAGGGTACTGGTCTAATTCAGAATATAAAACCAACAACAGTCAAGAGTAATGAAGAAAGAGAGCACAGCCAGTTGTGCGCTCTCTGACTCCAAACCCTGATGGCAAAGTGGCATGGCTCGGGCATGAGCTTTTAAAGGGCTCACATTTAACATTTTCTTGTATGTTAGATTTGTTATTTTTATGTTTTTAAGTTAAACAGGCTGTTCTGATTACACCGCCTTTAAAATGGCTATTAGATAACTGAGCTAATTTATTTATATAAAAAAAAAAGAATGAATGAATGGATGTAGCTAAATGGTGGTCAGCTGAGCAGGTAGATATGTAAATGAGCTGGTTACTAAGACATCAGAGCAATAGTTTTATCCAAACAGCTGTTTTTTTTCCCCAGCATATTTTCCGAATACGAGTGTCCCAATTTAGGGGCTGCATCTTTCAGAGGCTGCATTTGAAGACTGATTGCACCACAGTGGCACGACTAGACTGTCTGACTTTTCGAAGGCTCCTTCACATACGGCCGAGAAACGCTTCCCTTTTTCCATGGGGCGGATTCTTCGTCTGCCGACTTATCCCGAGGCTCATTGCATGCCTGTGAGCAGTTAAGGTTGCTAGGTGACAGGAGTGTCGATTTGTGACAAACAGGAAATCCATTGAAGAGCAGACCGAATCATTTCAGTTTGGTCTTCTTGGTCCACGCAGCCGCCGAAGAATGCAGCCCCTGAATGGACTGTATGGACTGGGGTGTGAACAGTAAGTTTTAAAATGTCTAACAATATATACAAATAAATTCAAACTGCTTTATTATAAAGTGAAATTTGTATAAAAAAAAAAAAAAAAAAAAAATTGTCATGATCGGGCCGTTTAGGACCTTTTAAATAAAGAAAAAAAATTGTCTCATAGCTTCTTGTGGCCTTGACAACAACCAAAATTATGTTCTGACATTTCTCCACAATAACAATTTCTAGTAACTCCGACCAAAGAAAATGCCAATTGTGCACCGTAGCACACCTTTGTAGTCATAATCTACAGTACGAAAAAAAGAAAGACAAGCACCATTAGTAAAACAGTCGGTTTGAAGGGCTTCAGTGTTTCTCCATTCCCAATCTCTGAGACTGCACTGTAGGGAAGCTGGCTCCGACTTCTTATGACAATATTCGATCAGTTAGAACCTGATTTCATTATTAAAAGGAAGACTCCAGCGCTTCACAATCCGATCCTTATACAAGTACAACGGATGAAAATTGAGACAAGTTTCCCTTTAATATAACACAAGTCAATGGGCAGCTGCTGAAGTCCGTCAGTGGATGGGATTTCATATTACACAGTCCCACATTTCCAACCTTTGTCCACAGAATTCAACATCTGCTCATTGGCTTCTGTTAAGTTCAGGGAAACGTGTTGTATTATTGGCCACAGTAACTGACTGCATGCTGCAGATGTGGTAGGCAGGACTGTAATTAGGCCTTTAAGACTGTAATTTTTCTCAGTGGCTCTAATAATAATAATAATAATAATAATAATAATAATAAAGCATTGTTAGGGAATACTGAGAACAAACTGCAAGGTTGCATGTTTGTCCATCCAGGGTAGCCTAGAAATGTGCTCTGAAGAAGCACAGAAAAACCACTGTAAAATTGAAAAGCTTTAAAAGCTGTGGGTGTTACCTGTAGTAAACTCCATGCATCTGTGAGAGCACAAAGCACCATCCTCTCACATACACACAACTGGAGTATGGCAAGACTCAAATCTTCTAACACAAACACTTAAAACACACAGCAAATTAAAAAATAGCAGAAAATGGGAAAAGGGTGAGAAATTACAAACAGTTCCTAAGAACGTCATATGTAAAACATTACGTTTCACAGTTCATTTAGTGGGGCACTGGAAAAGGTAGCAAAGTGTTACTTTTCACTATTGAGAGACAGCGTAAGCCGTCAGGTCCAGTTTCATGTCATGTGTCTGTCTGCCTTTCTGCGCAGCAGGGGAATACCGTAGTCCATGCTGCTCCCTTCAGCATCATCTAAACAACACACAGAGGAGCAGGTTACATACCAGGCACTGCAGTTACACTCAAACAATCGACACACTGCACTGACCAAGCTACACCCCACCAGAAAAACCAATTCTTTCATAACATCTGTTTTTAGGAAGTAAATGTGAAATGATAGCCTTATGCAATAGGTTGGGCACCCTTGACCAAATTACTTTTTTTTTTAATTGAGAAGAAGTAAAACACAGCTTCTGTAACTAACCAAACAGTTTAACAGTTGGGACACCAAAGTGTTGCAAAGTCTCAGATTTGTTTTTGGCAAGATCTTGATTAGCAAATCAGGCCGGAAGCATGTGACCAATGGTAATGAAGTCAAATGTCTAAGCTTTATCTATTCCCGAACACTTTAAACCCTGTAATAGCATTCAACAACCACAGGCGTCTCAAAGAAACTCTCTAAAGATCTAAAATGTAAGTAATCAGGCAGGGGAAGGCTATAACACAGCCAAGCATTCTTTAGCTTGCGGTTTCTATAGTGCAAAATGTTAAGAAATGGCAGTTCGGGAACTGTGGAAGTCAAGATGAGATCTGGAAGACCAAGAAAACTTTCAGAGAGATCTGCTCATATGCTACTAAGACATCAATAAATGACCGCCAAGAACCTGCATTTACAGGTTGCACAACATTTAGCTTATGAGGGCTGCTCAGAGTCATGGACGTGGTGCGCTGTTCCACTGTGCAGCATTGCTTGCACAACAATCTTCAATACCACAGAACATCTAGAGAAGCCAGATGAGTTCTGGAAACAAGTGCTATGGATTGATGAAGACAGTTTTCATGTAGTTGGGAGTTCATAAATATTTACAATCAAAACTAAAACTACCTTGGAAACATGCTTCACTCCCCTCACCCTTGTCATGTATCTTGGCACTTACCATGGCTATACAGTCTCCATCTCTTCATTGCTGACTGTCTCCTCCTTTAGAGACTCTGCATCGAGAGAGGCCTCTTCTACATGAGCCAACATGTCAGCCATAAGAGCCTCTTCCAGCCTCTTTCTCACACTGTACACCAGGTCCTCCTGCTTCCTGTAACACAGGGTGTTGCAAGGGTACATCCTAAGTAACACTGCAGGACATGAGGCACAGCAGTTCACATTCTTTACAAGCATGACCAACACACTTCAATATAATTCTACAATATACACCACAATATACCCCTTCTAATGAATGCATGAGCAGGTGTCCCAATACTATTGTCCATATAGTGTATAATTACAAAAATGTAAGTTTTGTAAATGTAGTTGCCCTTATTCATCCGATGTGCACAGTCAAATCTGCTCAGGAAATAAGTGTATACAACATACACAGATATGGTTTCACTATTCCTCAATGACATCTTATCTGTACAATCTAACCGACTAAATCTATAAAAAAAAAAGAAACTAGTGTGTTTGTGTGCAACACAAATTCACGTGTGGCCTGCTTGCCTGAGGTGAAATTCCTAACACTGAGACTTGTGTTGTTATACCTGATGTCCTCATCAGTGACCGTAAAAGCCTTGCAGAGGGGCTGTGTGGTGTTGAGCCAAACTCCAGGGTTCTTCTCCACAGCAGCAGAGAGCTGGCCTGTGATAGGGGCAGAGCTGGTGTGCAGGGCGCTGGCAATGGCAGACAGGAGCGTTTTATCCGTGTAGCCTGGGCCAACCCCTGTAGTGGAGGACGCTTTCAAACATTACACAATTTAAAAACTGGAATTAGGCTTGTTTGAAGTCATTAAAATCACCTTTATTTGTATTGTGTGGGTGGAACTCATTATTTAATGATCTGATATGGTTACCGTCAAATGAGGCAGGCTGGAGACTACAGTGCAATGTGAAATCAGTGTATGGGGCAGAGGGGTTTAAACACAACAGCACTATAAATATGACCCAACTTCTAATTACGTAAGGCGTAAAAATCATCATCATCATCATATATTTTCTTCAATTAGTTGATTTTTTGGTAAATGAACCTCCAAATTCCACAAAAAATACTAACTTTTAATTATGTAAAGCACTCTAAAATGTAACATGTTTCACTCTAAAAGCAATCTAAAATGTTTGTTTCACAACAACAAGCTGGGCAGCCAATTTATTTATTTATTTAACCCCCCACCCTCATTTTAACACCTGGAAATTGCACAGAAAGTCAATGAAAATGTAATGAAGTACTGAATCATTATCTTGACAAAGCAGAATTTTTAATCAGGATATTATATATTTTTGTTTATTATATTAATCAGAATTTTGACATAATATTTTTCTTTCATTAGTTCTTTAATTTCACAAATTAACCTCCAAATTCCAAAGTACTGGATTCAGTTAAAAGGGTGCACATCATGTAAAACTTATCCTTGCTTTTTGTCAATGCCAAACATTAAAAACAAAAATTTAATTTGGGCCTTTTAAATACAGAATGTGTCAAATCAATGTCAAATCACACAAGGGTGACTGTTCTAAACTGTAGAACATACATGCTTAAAAGTGAGCTCCAACTCAGCTCAGAAGTGGGAAATGTGCACTCTGATTTGCTTCATTTTTCCATTAAGTGACTCACCTTGCAGACCTTTGGGAAGATCCATATTCTTCATTAACTCTTCAGCTATATCATAAGCGTTCAGTCCACTAAGCTTCTTCTCCCAGAACAGCTGAGGAGAGATAGTCAACAGATCGGGTTTGATGAAGTACTGTCTACGTTTAGAGTTTATGAACACAGAACAGCTCAAGTAACACAAAGTCAAAACCAGGCATGGAAGCAACCAGCACATCTGTCTACATCAGACTTTACATGGACATTAACTCTGAGCATGTGTTCTACACTCACTCGCATTCTCATAACTCATGGCTTGCTCTCACATTAGCCATAGCTCTTCATTATCTTTTGCTTTCTGTCCAGTTAATTATGTAGTTCTTGGTTGTGCTATTCGATGTTGGCCAGAAGGGTCTTGTTTTCTCTGAGGGTTTCTTTCTGTTACTGTGAGGAACTTTTTCCTTGCCACGGTCACTTTTGGCTTGCTTAAAAGAGGCTTGGACCGGGATCTCTGTGAAGCTGCTTTGTGACAACATTCGTTTTAAAAAGCACAGCATAAACACCCTTGAACTGAACTGAGTTGAATACACATCCCAAACTTGAATAGAAATGAGAGGAAACTAAAGCAGGTAGAATGATGTACTACCTGTTTCATAAAACATCAAAATGACGAATCAGTGCCTTTTTAATATCTCATTTTCGAATGCCAGCCCAATTTCCCCAATGTCATACACATCATTTATATGAAACACCCTAATACATGCAGATATTGCAAAGTCACTGGATACACTGACACAGACGCAATATACAATTGAACATATAAAATTATGATTTTTGATGCCAAGCAGCTAGTTTTCACCAAAATGCTTTAAATAGTCACATTAGCACCCCAGAGAAAAATGAGTGACTATGGTTTTCTGCACACCCAAATACAATCACTCATTTTCGCCAGTCATTAACATCTGCTTTGTGACCACTTTTCCACACATCCATCAAGACATTCACTGCTCTGTATCACCTCTTCTCCACCTCTGATCAGGACTTTCTGTTCATTTTCTTTCCATCGGAGCCATTAGGCATGAGATTCAATTTCAAACTCTGCTTTTTTTTTTTTTTACTACTTAAAGGACTAATGAGCGAATAAAGCTGAAGCTGCATCAGCAGATTCAGCCGTAATGAAGCCAAAAGACTGGTTACCTGTCTCGGCTGTTCAACAGCCTTCTGAGGGTCTGACTTCACTTTGTTGCTTGGATGGTTTGTGACCTTGGTAACAGGCTGTTTGAAGATGGACGCTGTTTGTCGCACCGGTAGAGAGGTGTTCAGGTCTGGCTTACCCTAAAGTAAAATGAAATAAAAATAAATAAATAAAAGCAAACAATGATCAGATAATTGACCTAATGTGCTTTTGGATTGTTATGAATTCTTATATTAAAAATAGCTGTGCAGGTAAACTGCAGGTATGAGAAATGAAAAGCGAAAAAAACAATCATGTTTCCTGATCCAATGCAATTATACAACACATATCTGCTTGTATACAGACATATACAGACATATACAGACGGAAGCCTGCATTATATACCAACTGCAAACGTCTGCGACCTACTTTGTTCTGGCCGCTGTGCTCGTAGCGCAGACGCTGTTTGTTCTTGTTCAGTTTGCTCATTTTCCCAGTACGGAAATCGAAGGAGCTCAAGTCCATGGAGTTGCCAAGGTAACGGGCCAGTTGTGGCTTACTCCGAAACTTCTTACCTGTGGGACTGTGGATAGAGAGGAAGAGTGAAAGTTAATGAATGGGTCCCGTTACATACGCAAAAAAAACAAAAAAACAACAACACGGAAACACACTCGGCACAAACCCTCCCAAGCGTTTCGCGAGTAAGCAGTATATAATATACAGATATTTGTACATTTGCTCATTTGTTTTCAGATCAAACCAGAGCGCTCTGCGTTCCCAAGGTCAACAATGAAGCTGCTCACCACTAAACTGCACTCATCTAAACAGTGGCAAAGCAAACCGCAGGGTCTGAGCAGTCTGAAAGACATAGATGCCGTTTAAGATCATTTTCCTGGACCGATATAATCAAAGGACACCATCGACACCAGTGGCATTTGTTTGAGCAATACAGGCTCTCTTACTGCACTGTGTAGGAACAGATACTAAAGTACAGTATCTATCCAAACATCAACGGCGTGCTAACCAGCTTTGAGAGCACCATTTTGCAAACTGACCAATATGATCTTCCTAACTGGCAGAGACCTGGTTTACCAGCGCTAGACAGTGTTAAGCATGATTCTCACTAACGGTGGGCGAGATGGCAAAAATATGACTTCTATAACAATACTCTCACATTTTCCAGAAATATGATACCAATCCCAAAGTTGTGACTCCAAATACACTAATAATTTAGAAAAATGGCTACTTAATACTATTTGCACATTGATTCTAAACGAATTAACTTTTGGCACACAGTGATATTGCATGTAAGCACACAGTAACAATAATAATTTACAATATTGTTACTTTAAAAGTATGAATATCCCAAGGACTGATTAACAGTAAAGTAAGTTTTCAGTCAACTATGGCTGCTTTTCAACAGGTGAAGATCTTTTTTCCATCTTTGTCTTCGCAACTGCACTTTTCCCTCTAATTTAACAGTTTGATTTGATTTCTTTTCTGATATTTATTCTCCTACATTCACCTCATTTGTAAATCACTCTGAACGGCCTCAGAATATAAAGGTACTATAGAAATAAACTTGCCTAGCATTTCATTTAGGAATAATCTGGGTGTGCTAAGATTCTTTGGCTGGTTATTAGAGATTTGAAGTGGATCTGAAATCTGTTTCTTTCTGTTTCACAAAAAATCTAAAGTTCAATCAAATCCTGACCAACTATCATTCAGGATGATGATTATACTCTTCAGGGGCACTTGATCTCGTCCTGTTGACCTAAACGTCATTGCATTGTGCATCTCAATCCACTATATGGACAAAACTATTGGGACACCTGCTCAATCATTGTTTCTTCCGAAATCAAGAGTATTACAAATGGGTTTATCCTGCTTTTGTTGGAGTAAGTGTCTCTACTGTCCAGGGAAGAATGCTTTCTATCATATTTTGTAGAATCGTTGTGAGGATGTGATTGCATTCAGCGACAAGAGGATTTTGTGAGTTAAGGATGTTGGGTGATCACCACCCCACCTCACCCCACCTCACCTCACCTCATCTCATCCCAAAAGTATTGGATTGAGCACCATCCTTCATTCCAGAGAACACAGTTCCACTGCTCCACAGCTCAATGCTGGGGGGCTTTACACCCCTCTATCCCACACCTGACATGGTGCCGATAGCTTCATATTCATCTGCTCCAGAGAGTCCTATTCTATTGGCAATACTTCTCTACAGGGACCAGACAAGCTGTGTGTGTCAGCCATGTGTGCAACCTAAAGTGGCTAAATGCATTCATTAGAAGGCGTGTCCACAAACTTTTGGACATGTAGTGCAAGTTAGTTAGCTAGCCTATACGCTAGCTACATGAATCCAGCACAGTTACGTCAGAAGTCGATTTCTACTTGCTTAACTACCGAAAAGTTGCTCAGATGACCATAGAGATACCGAGCTAGCTATCCTAGCTACAATAACAAACACGTTAGCTAGCTAGCACTGGCTAACTAGCAACACTGCTAGCTAACAACATTGGGTAGCTTTCCAGCTAGCCAGCTAAGTTAGCGAAACACGCCGTCTAACGAGACAGCGCTGCCCAGCAGATCAGCACAACTCCTAACCTGAGGGAGGAGGCAGGTCTCAGCTCGCACATTTCACTATTTAGAGGTAAATTACTTCTAACTGGTGACTAACTGGTCTGTTCTGCGTTATGCTGGGTGAGCACAGGTAAGCAACGTTATCCAGCTAGCTTAGCTAGCCTTATCCCCCTGGCTAAACCAGCAGCAGTACCTAAAATAATAGACATCGCTTTTCCCCGCGGACAAGCCCGACTTTCTGGTCACTTCTTCCATTTTCCAACCATTTGGGAGAGCCGAGCACTCCCACCTTTTCCTCTCCATGCTTCTCTTCGCCGTCGGGGTCGCAGAATTACGCCGAAATGAATAAATATGTTTAGGATGCTGCTCAATCCCCCTCCACCGCCACTCTTCTCACCTCATGACCTCCTCTCTACACTCTTTATGCTCGGAGTCGATTCATAAGAACAGTCTGCGTCCTGACTCCACGACTCAGTTCAGTGCCACAGAATCGAATCGGTTTCTTTTTTCAAATGAACTGAACTGTAAAATGATGTTTGTGGAAGTTCGTCGTTTAAGCTACTTTATCCACTTTCCACGCGGTATGCCATTCCTCGAAATTCTGTTCCACTCTACTGACCTTATTCTGGGAGTCGACTCCCTCATTCGACTCACTACGACAGAAGAGCATCAGGGGCATGTGTGAACTGCTTCTTCAGCATGGCTGCCCACAGTTCCTCTGAAGACATTGCTAGATTAAATGTCTCTAATAAAAATTAACATCTTCTACATTCTTACTAAATTAAATCATGGAATTATATATTTAAAAGGTTTTTTTTTTTTTACTTTTTATTAAACTTTTGTTGCATATTTATATTTTTTTCTGTTGGTATTTTTCTGCTATGGATATTCTGCAAAATATCCAAGTATTTTTATTAATACTCCACATAATTAACTGATCAAAAGGAACATGTACTCAATACACTAACAGTATTTCTACGATGATCAGAAATGTACTTCATAAAATACACTGCAGTAAAAGTTATTGTTTTCTTTTTTTATTTATTCACAAGCTCCACCAGTTAGCCCACACAACAGCAGGTGACGGAGCGGCGAGTAGTACAGAAAAAAATGAAACACAAACCCTGAACAAAATGAATACATCATTAGGGGAACACTGGCTTACATCAGAAGTTACACATAAGGATGGCATTAAAGAACCTTTCAGTTTCGTGCTCATGTGGTCAGATTCTAGATAATCAATCAATCATCATTGTCTGTTCTAACATGTCAGACTGGAGAATGGCTGGAATCGGTTTTATCTTGCATGTACAATTTATTGAAAGAAAATAAATATCCATTTGCACTGTGAGTGGTTCATTAGTCCATATCTGTGGATCTGTGTCCGTGTCCCTTCAGTTATCTTCAGTAAGGATGTCCACCTTGATCCAATTCAACCTCAGCAAACTGGCCTGCACAATAAAAACACAGTAACAGTCAGTGCTGTTCTCAGTTTCAAATTTTTTTTTGTTACCAGACACCAATCAAATGGATGCATGGAAGATGCAGAAAAGAAAAGAAAAAGAGCCTCATCAGTCATCAGTGCAGTGTGGAGGTGGGGGGCCACACACTCTACCCTGATGCCATGCACCTGAGGTCATTCAGTACAGCTAGCCCCATGCAGCGCATAAAAGGGTCAGCCCTCACATGAGAGAGGAGACAACACAAGGGCACAAGGGCTGAGCTACGAAAAACACTAGAACGCACAAGTGTTGAGACTGGCAGAGCAACACTTAGGCTTTTAACTATGTAGTTTCTTTGAGTGTTGGTTTAAATTAAGGTTGCTGAGTCGCTTGAGCCCTTAGTTTGTGCTGTCTCTGAGCTTAGCTGACTACCGGGTTACGATGGCCATGCCCCTTCCCTTAAGGGGCGGCCACAGCTGCAACCCTAAAACTGGTAGTTTAGGAATCCCTCAAAGAATCTGGTTAACGATTCTTAATTTTTGTAGAAAATCTTTTACAGCTGGGTTTTTATAAAACATGATTCTATGGGTCCACCATTGTATTGAGTCACAGAACCCTTTTTAATACTATATAGAACCCTTTTTTGTTTAAAGGGTGGATATTAATATAGTTGAATGATGCTTCAGACATAGGAGAATGTACTTTAGGGGTCTCAATGGTACAGTCTGGTGACAAGGACTCTAACCCCATTCAGTCATGTGAAGAGCTTTGTTTACAATGCCTTCAAGCACTTCCAGATGTTTTATAATAATAATAATAATAATAACAATAATAATTAAAAAATCAATTAAATTTTTTAAAATAGAAAAAAAAAATCACATGTAAAATGAAAATGCATACAATCTGATCACACATTTGAGGGTTTATTGAACAGACACAACAAGAAATACTGTCTGCTAGAAAACGAGTGACCCTGCAGACAGCCTACATCTTGACCTTAAACATGGGACGAATGAAGTTGCAGAAGAGCTGGTCTTGCCTCGGGGACAGTAATGACATTATCTCAGTAATTCTGACTTAGATTTGAGTAAAGTTAATCTGATTGGTGACTAACCACAGTCATAAAAGAGCCTGGCCAAAGGCACTAACGCCTGTCACATTACACCTCCTGCAGCACTTTTCGTGAGCAGAAACAATGACGAGCTTGTAATGGGGTGAGGGGAGGATACATGTCGCCAAAGCAAAGACGTTATTCAAGTCAACAGATTCTAAAACTGTGAAAGTTTATGAAAAGGCATTTAAAGGATGAACTACAGCCAGAACAGCAATAAAAGGACTTCAGTTTCAGTTTCCATTTATGCCATATATGCACTGCTAATGAGTCTTAACGTGACATGGAATTGTGGGACAAACAAGAACCTACGCCATTAGACATTACGCAGTATTATACACTTACCATGACGTTTGAACATCTAATCACCCTTCTTGAACTTGCCGTTAATGTAGGGCACGTAGTCTAGGACCAACCTCCAGTCTGTGAAGTAGACGAGTCCAACAGCTCCAACTCCTCCCCAACCAACCGCTGTGAGACCCCTGGAAGACAGGCAAGAGAACAGGGAGTTAAATTTACATTTACATTTATGGCATTTAGCAGACGCTCTTATCCAGAGCGACTTACAAGGTTAATCGTATTACAGATGTGGGCCAATGTAGTGTTCGGAGTCTTGCCCAAGGACTCTTATTGGTGTAGCGCAGCATAGTCACCCAGACCGGGAATCGAACCCTGGTCTCCCACATGGTGTTGTTGTAACTCAATGGCAGGTGGTGGTGTTATCTGTTGCGCCACACCAACCGACCAAACATGACCAGTCACATAATCAGTACCAAAATAGGTGCAGATGTAGTCCATCAACCTCCAAAGAGAGGTAGGGGGACATCATTTTAATAACAGTTTAATTCTTAAATGTTTTCACAAGCTTAGTGCCACCAAAACTACACCTAAACCATCACACATCTCCTTCAAACCATGCTGAGGTCCTAAGTGATCGTTTGGGGTGACCGGTGTGAGGCATTCCTCACAAAGTTTTAGATACACGAAGCTTCATCTGGCTTTTTATTGGAACCGTTCCGTTCCACCTTAAATCCAGGCTCTCTACTATTGCGGCGCCTCCTGGTGCCAGACTGGAACTGCTGCCTCATTTAAGGTGGATCGGAACTCCAGTCTCGACCTTGCATACTCGCAAGCTTTGGACAGCAGTCACATAAAAGCTCTTACAGCGTTACTGAGAGTTAAACACCGTGCTGTCCTCTAAATGTAGCCAGAGGCACTGGCGTGATTACAGACAGGACATCACAAGCCAGCTAGCGGACAGACCCACAGCAGCCAGGCAGGCCAGGTCATCCAGGACAAAACTGTCCCAGCCACGAAATAGCCCCCCATAACCCAAAATAACAAAGACCACACCCGCACTGAAGCGCTTACCACACTCTTTTCAAATAGGAGACCTTCGCTACCACACTTTTCGCCAGCATCGTGGACAGCGTGTGTGTTCAACACGACCTGTTAGAGAAACCTCGGGAAGGAGATATGGAGGGAGAGGTGACGAAGAAATACATCCGACCTCAACCGGAAACGCCAGCAGCGAGAGACTTCAAAATAAAAGCCAGGAATAAACACATGATTTAAAATTGAGTCTGAAACAGAAAAAAACGTCTATATTAATTTATATATCTGCGAATTTATTAGGTTATTTTAAAAGCATTAATTCTATTAATAACCCTGTATACGTCCATGTTGAAATACCCCCATATGACTTAGGCCTTTAGTTTTTTGCGACCTCTGCCATGCCGGTGTGATCATTTAATAATTGAATAATAAATTACCATAGATCATAATTAAATAGTATATACATAATTATAACAGTATAAAGAAACCACAGAAATAAACTCAGCTCTTTAGTGGATTATCCACATTTTTACTAAAGAAGTTTAGTGAGTTTAGAGAGTTTAGTGATATATATGCTTTAGTTTGTCTAAAAAATAAGCAATACATTCTGAATGTATCAACTATTATACAAATTAAGTCAATGATACAAATATATGCTAAGTGTAATTTTATGTTCACATAATTAGTCATAAATTCTAACAAAATGTCAATTTTAAAGAATACTGTCAAAAAAGCATGAAAAACATATTTAAAATGTACACATTATTATTATTATTATTATTATTATTATTATTATACATTAAGCCAATGCCATAGTTAAATATCCCTTACACCCCTCATAATAAAACTGTATATATTTACACACATACATTTACATATACAGGGTTTATTCATCCAATGATTTAGCAACAGCCCCCCCCCCTCCCCAACACACACACACACACACACACATTTTCAAGTCGTGACTAAAGCCCTGCATGAAACAATCATTTTCAATGGTATCAATGGTTTCAATAGTAAACACTGTTTACATTTAGAATAGTCAAATTAATCATCTATAAATTAAATACTTGCTTCGATTTCCAGCTGATTTCAAGTCTTTGTTAGAGTCTCTGAAGACTCCTAGTGAATCAGCCCCTCTGGGCCAGAAGGTGGGGTCATCAGTTAACAGGACTGCAGAGGGTTCTGATGGCCTGAAATGAGTCAGGTGGGAATTCAGGACTGAGACCCCCGATGTAAAGGAGATTAAAGCTAAAACGAATCTGTATCTTTTGACCGCTGTTTATTAACAGGTTTAGCCTTTAAACTCATCTATAACATTTTACCATCAGAACAGTTCATATAAAACGTCTAGTTTTTATAAAGCAGCATCATCAGAGAACTCGTGGGGAGGAGGATTACCGCTTGAGAATGGCCTCCGGGTTTGTCAGGCACTAGAGGGCGCTCTCGAGTAACTCTAATAAGAACAGGTTAATTTATAGGTCATAAATATTTGATCATTTTCATACAGAAAACGCCCTAATTTCCTCACACAGAACCGCGCTGACTGCTCCAGCACTGCAGATTACAGGTTTTTAAACCTTTACAAATCTAATTATAGTTGCCTCAGCTCGCCACCCAGTCAGCACTGAGTAGCAGTGATGCGTCTCTGTTGCCCTCAACACTGGAAACATACTGGTCAAGTGGCTGGACATTATTTTAACCCACTGAGGACTGGCTCATTCTGGCGTTCTGCAGTAAGTAGGATGTGGCTAGGCTCTTCATGAACTAGCCTGTAGTCTGTAGAGACGACAGACGTGGGCCAGAAAGTCATAAAGCCCCCAGCACTGAGCTGTGGAGCGGTGGAGCTGCTGTGTTCTCTGAAATGCTGGATGATGGTGCTCCATCCAATACTTCTGTGATGAGTGGGGGGTTGGGGAAGAGGTGGGGTGATGATCATCCAACATCCTGACCTCACTAACGCTCT
>NC_132900.1:5414818-5449818 GCF_030463535.1 Salminus brasiliensis | reverse complement strand
ATTGGTTTATATCAAACAGCTGAAATGTATCTAATAAACTTAATTAGGAATGGATTTTGAATATTCTTTAGTCATTTTTGTCATTATTTAGTTTAAATAGGCAAACTTAGTTACAACCTACATGTTTAGTCAACCTAGCTATAGGCAGCCAACATTAACTATGAATGATCCACGAGGGACAGTCTCAGAGAGCGTCACACTGATGTAGTAGAGTCTGAAACTGCATTGTTCTATCAAATCCTAACATTATCAAGGTTTTCAAGATTGTAATGGGCAGTTGACCTTTTTCTGCCCAAAGCAGCCAGTTTGGACACTGCAAATGTCTTTGTTTATGGTAGAACGCCCATCGTTCTGAAAGCCTGTCAGATGTGGCCATGCCTACTTGTAGCTTGTTAAGCTCCAAATGGACAGTTGGTATATAGGAGAGGGGTTTAGTCAAGGTCTTCTATGTAGAAGCCTGTTTCTTCGACGAGTGAGGGTAAGCTGGCCTGAGTGAACTCAATAAAGGGCCTAAGACAGCACCAGTGATACTAACCATACATCATATGCCCAAATGTTTGTGGACACCCCTTCTTATGAATGCATTCAGCTACTTCAAGTTGCACCCATTGTCTAGTCCATGTAGAGAAGCACTGCCAAACAGACTAGGACTCTCTGGAGCAGATAAATAGACTACCCTGTTGGCACCATGCCTAATGCCAGACTAGATAGGCTAGAGGGGTATAAGGCCTCCCCAGCAATGAGCTGTGGTGCAGTGGAGAACTGCAGTGGAGAACTGGGTTCTCTGGAGTGATGGCTGGTGCTTCAACCAATTCCTTTGGGATGAGTTGGGGAGTTGAGTGATGAGGTCAGGTGCTGATCATCATCCAACATCCTGACCTCCCTTTTTAACCCTCTTGTCGCTGAATGCAATCAAATCTTGGAGCAATGCTCCAAATATAATAGAAGGCCTTCATCCCTGGCCAGTAGAGACAGTTACTCCAGCAAAAGCAGGATAAACTCTATCTTCCAATACCCTTGATTACGGAAGAAACAATGAACAAGCAGGTGTCCCAATACTTTTTTCAAAATAGTGTATGCCATATTTTGAACTGCAGAAAGCTGGCAACAAACTACAGCTTTGTTTAAAATACACAGTGTGATACTGTGAATGACCAACGCGGTGTAGACTGGAAAATCAGATGCAGCCTCATACTACAACGAGAAGCCAAGGAAGGCGCGCAAATACTTCCTTAGGCCGCGTCTTTAGTTGCAGCATTTCAGGAATATATTAAAAGTAAATGAGGTTCTTAGGCTGGAATCCACACCACAATCTGCCCGCAGCCTCTGCTGATATTGAGTGTGGTGTTCAGCATTAAGGAATCCCGCAGTGTCTCAGAGGAGAGGACCTCACAGCACAGAGGGAACTTTCCCAGTAATAATCCCAAGTGCAATAACTTGATGCAGATGATTGATGGCCACCCAGTGTTCGTGCCGACGAGCCAGCACCACATTAGCTTAATCCAGAAGCTGCAAACCTATTCATAGCCCAAAACATTACATTTCAATCCCATACAGAGCATGTCTCACGAGTTAAATATGCACATATTGCCTTGGATTACACAACCGCAATCAGGCTTCCAGGAAAGCAAATAAAGCATGACTGATTGTGTGTGCATGTGTGTGTGTGTGTGTGTGTGTGTTTATATATTTTCAAGCTAAAATGTCCTAGCTTTGAAGTCAAACCACAGAAAAACAGGGGCAACCAAACATAATGTGCTATGTGCTGTTAGCAAGCTGAAGGGATTGTAGCCTGGGTTAGCTTTTATCTTTGCTCCCTCTCGCTTCCCTGGGATGGGCTTACCACCCTACCACCCTGCTGAAAAACCCTGCTGATTTCGGGTGGTCCGAGCTGGTGTTTAATGGTCAAGGTGGTTAAAAAGTTCAAAAGGTCATCCAGGCAAAAACATACCCTATACTTCTAAGCTAGCTGGTTAACCAGCTCTTGACCAGCATTGTATATGTTGTATTTAATTAAGGTCATGCCTTCGACGTGCCGGTCGACCAGTGTGGTCATGCTGATCATGCTGGTTAATCAGCCGTGTCATGCTGGTCGACCAGCATGGTCAAGCTCGCCCATTCTGGCTGTCTAACTTTGTCAGCCTGATCAAGGATCATGCTTGTAGACCAGCTGAACCATTAAGCTCAGACAAAAACAAACCATATGCTGCTAAAGAGCTTAGCTGGTCAACCATCCTAACCAGCTTCACCCGCTTGACCAGCTTTTTTTTTTTTTGGCCAGTGTTTATAAGCCAGTGCTTTCCCTTCTGATGTGTGTTTAGCTCCAGGTTGGTTCCGCTGTGGTAGTCCAGTTTACTGTTCGAGGGAGCGGATGATGGAGAGAAGCTAACGTCGGCTAGCATTAACTTTTAGCCTATATTGCATCCCTATTTGCTTCTATTGGTCGTTGCTTCACGGGGCGCCACATTTGAGCTCCTCTTCTGCGGACACAGGCACAGGAAAAGCCGTGTTCATGAGGCCTGGTTCCCGTAGCAACCCGTATTCCCATAATTAGCTTAGCTTGAATCTGGAGGCGATGAGCTGCTCTCCAGTATCAACAACATCATATTCTCTTAAAGTCGCTGTTGTGTTTTACAGCTTCATCGGCTTTGACTAGGGCCATAGGTGGGCAATTCCGGTCCTGGAGGGCCGGATTCCTGCGCGGCTTTGTGCTTTTCTTGCTCAGGCACGCCTGATTCAACTCAATTGCCAGGTTTAGTAGGTCCGTTAGACTGTGCTGGACCCTGGCCCCCGTTGCCCACCCCAGCTCTGAACTTCAGGCCGTTAACAACAGCAGCCGACTGAAGAATCCTGGCAACGCAATCACAATACTGTTCCTTTATCCCCTCTTCGTTTCCCCATGGAGGCCCAGAGTGAAGCTCAGAGACGGTTCTGGTTAACGTTTATGATCCAAAGCCTCTATCGCTTTTGAAACTGGCACTGGTGGGCCTGCAGGGTCTCTACAGATGGGCTGTCAGCAGAGCCATCTGCTGTGTGAGGACTGGCTCCATCTCCCAGCAGTCAATGCTCCTCTGCTCCTCTACTGCTGCATATGGAGCACCATACACCCCCACACTCCTCACACATTCACATGTGGCACATCCACACAGACAGCACTTGGAGAACGCCCGCTAAAGGCTAACATGCTAACACACACATCAATAATACTAATGTGCTACAGGTCAAAAGGTTGGGGCTGTCTCCATTCAATGAAGTTTAAATATGTGAGAACACACACCCATTCACACACACACACACGTACACACACACACTCACCAGAGAGATGAAGAGGAGAGCGAGGAGGGGGAGGAAGATGGCCGCAGGTCCCTTCATTCTGCCTGCCGCTGTGGGAAGCGATCAGTCACAGCGAGCTGAGTGGCCTCAGATGGAGTGGTCAGGGCGGCCTCTGCACAGCCTCTGCGCTCTGGTCACTCAGCCTAAGAAAACCTGGGAAAGATACAGAAGGTTTCAGTCTAATGAGCTTCAGGATAGCTCTGACTGTGGTCTTCAAACCTACACACAGTTCTGATTAGGTCAATATCATTCTACTTAGTCCTTCAGAATGTCAAAGGTGTAAAAAGGCCTCAGTTGAGCGTGATGAGTCAAACAGAGATTCACATAAAGATTCCTTCATTTTAGCATGTTAGCATGGACAATGCTCCCAACACAAATCCCATAACTAGCAGAGTCTGGCGGTGATGAGCTGTCGCACCGTTTCACCAGCGTTCACTAGGGTTTTTGCTAGACCAGGGATGGCAATGCCGGTGGGCAGTGATGAGTCAAATAAAGATTCAGACTCATTCATTTTAGCATGTCAGAACTGATCATAACTGATGACAGTCACATCCACCAGCCTATACTCTCATTTCAGAAGGTCTGAGCTGATCTTTGATGATCAAGGTGGTTGAAAAGTTGGTCATCCAGGCAAAAACATTCCCTATACTGGTAAGCTATCTGGTTAACCGACTCTTGACCAGCATAGTATATGTAGTATTTGATTAAGGTAATGCTTCGTCATGCCATGCCACGTCGACCATGTCGGTCAGCTCTGCTCAAAAGTCAGTCCAAAAATGTCTTGCGTTTTGCCTTACTGTGAAATTTAGGGGTGTAAGAAAATACAGATATATCAAAGTATTGCAATATTTTGTTTTGTAAAACTGATCGATTCTCAAAATTATTCACAGTATTATATTTGATTCATTTTGTTTGTGGAATTTGTCCCTTTTCTCCCAATCTGGTACCGCCAACCGCCCACTCGCTCATAAGCCCCCCTAGCACTAGCAGTGCTTCCAACACTGTTCCCATAATTAGCATAATCAGAGTCTTGAGGTGAGGAGGAGCTGCTCTCCAGTATCAACAACACCATATTCTCCATGAAGTCGCTGGCGTGTTTTCCCACTGGGCAATGATGAGTCAAATACAGATTTAGATTCAGAGTCACTCATTTTAACATGTTAGAACTGATCATAACTGATGACAGTAATGTTCACCAGCCTATACTCTCATTCTCTGGCCAAAGTGAAACAAAAGATAGGCTATGTTCAAATGCCAGTCCAAAAATGTCTCGCATTCTGGGCAATGACGAGTCAAATAGAGATTCAGATTCATTCCTTTTAGCATGGTAGAACTGATCATAACTGATTACAGTAATATCCACCAGCCTATACTCTTATTAAATATAACAAACGTCTGTCAAAAATGTAGGTCCAATGTCTTGCATTTTGCAGTACTGATATATCGATGTATCAAAGTACTACGATATTATGTTTTGTAACATTGTAACACTGAACGATTCTTCATTTCGTTCATTGAATTTTTCCCTTTTCTCCCAAGCTGCCAACTAACCCACCTGCTTACAGCTCCCCCTAGCACTAGCAATGCTCCCAACACTAGGAGGGTAAGGACTTAGCTCATGCCTCCTCCGATACACGCAAAGCCCACCATCGGCCTTTTTTCCAACTGCCGTCGGTGCGGCATGTTGTGAAATGAAGGCATTACGTGTAGATGACCTTGTCCGTGACATTGTGCCATCATCTAAAGTCGAAGTCTGTGTTTCTTTAACCGCTCCAGCGTTTTGTTGTGAATGCTGCAAGGGAAAAGCATTCCAATCATTTCGGAACAGCTGGAGTGACGCAATCAGTGGAGTGTGTAGGAAAGCTTCAGGGAGAGCGTGTTTACGGGAATCTGCGTAAAAGAGAAGATTTAATGATCTGAGGAGGCTGTAAAGACCTCCTTCAATAACGAGCGCAGGGCAAAGCAAAGCAGAGGATTTATACGGCCTCCTGCCGTCACGCGCTCTTACTCATTCACGCCGTTTCCGCAAAACAGAGGCATGCGGGATGAATCGCAGGACAGGATTCAGACATCCGTCTGTGTTACACTCGGATGAACAGGCACACACATGGGGCATAAACACAGACTGTATATATCCATACATACAAGACATATACTTACATTGACAAAGTATTGGGACACCTGCTCTTTCATGGTTTATCCTGCTTTTGTTGGAGGAACTGTCTCTACTGTCCAGGAAACAAGGCTGTCTACTAGATTTTGGAGGAGCATTGCTGTGAGCGTTAGTGAGATTGGTTGATCACTCCCCCACTTCATCATCTCCAACTCCACAACTCATCCCAAAAGTACTGGATGGAGCTCCACCATCCATCATTCCAGAGAACACAGTTCTTCCACTGCTCCACAGCTCAGTGCTGGGGGGCTTTATTATACCCCTCTAGCCCACGCCTGGCATTAGGCAGCATGGTGCCAATAGGCCCATGTTTACCTATTCTGTTGGCAAAGGAGTGTCCACAAACATTTGGACATATAGTGTATGTGTACAAATGACCCCACATTCTGATGAGGTATAAAACATTTTTGTGTGCGTATGGAACTAACACACACACACACACACACACACACACACACGCTGGTATCCCTTTATCTCTAGCCTTTGGTTCTAAATCCAATTACGTCCAGCTCAGCACCCGTATGCTCTATCAAATAGTGACAGGGACCCACAGAGCGAGCTGGGTGCCTGTACAACACACACCACACCAGAATCTTCAGGAAATGGAGGAAGACATCAGGAAATCACAGCAGTGTTTGAGTGTTTTCCTTCCTGTGCTTCTATTCTATGGACTGAAGAGCAGATACAGCACTGTCCCCAGCACTACCAAGCATTCCAGCTCTCACTGTAGCACCGAAAACAGCTACTTCCCTCCCGCCAGTGGTGTCGGGGTGTGTGAAGAGGTACTGAGGTCTAAAGGGCCTCTAAAATGCAAAACTGCACAGTAATTAAATTGATGTAACAAATTCAATTCATGTGGAACCTAAATTCAACTCTGTAATGATGTACAAATCATAAAGTCTCTGATTGGCTACGTTCTCGCCCTCTCGCTCCTCACTAAGTCCCGCCTCCACTCGCTTCTTATTGACCACTATTGTGCGTTCTGAGAGGTGGGAGATCGCTGATATTGAGGATGGATGTATTTTTTGAGATATTACAGATGTTTGTGGTGTAACTGGTGGTTTTTGCTCTTTGGCTCCCTCTACAGTTTGGGAGTGTAAATCACTAAAACAATGAAGACAATAAAGATAATTATTTTAGAAATTGTTTTAATGAACTTTACTGCTAAAATAAAATATTAATAAAACTCCATAACTATGGAATAATGATTCGGGAAGAACGTGGGCCATGGATTAAAAGCCAAAGTTTAACCATAACAGTGTGGAGTACAGTGCTGCTGGTGTTATTTCTTACAGGAAAAATTCCCTCAATCTGGACGCAGAGCTGCAGTGAGAACACACAGACTGAACAGACTGTCCCCAGTCAAAGCAGAGACGTTAGGTCCCGCCCTTTAACAGAAAGAGCAAGTCAGCTGGTTACAAGCAAAAGCAGCTTGACAATAGTGTGGCTCCAGCTAGACCATGTCCAAATATAACAACAATATCTAATGCAAACAAAGCAAAAACACAAAACTATTTTAGAAATCGAAACTATTTATCTTCATTATTTTTTTTTACAAGCATGAAAATTTATGGGAAAACTGATTTACTTTTGTCAGAAAATTTTGACAGGAAAAAAAATTATATTATTATTAAATATTATTATTTAATTTTAGAAGGAAAGTTACTTATAATAATAATAATAATAATAATAATAATAAAATAATAAATAATAATAATAATAATAACTTGTTTATAAAATAAAATAAAAAAGATTATTTGACTTTAAAAATTTGCTGCAGCCCTAGTAGACAGACGGATAGATAAACAGACAGACAGTGAGAGAGAGAGTGAGAGAGTCAGCAGGGAATCACATGAAGTGAGTGAAGCAGTGTGTGTCTGTGTGTGCTGGTTTTAGTGAGCGGTTCCCAAGTCGTCAGCAGTTCTCTGACAGCAGCTGTCACTCAAGCAGCCGATGAGCTTTTTCTGGAAGCCGAGCGCACGCTGGCCTCCTGATAACAATCTAAATCAGGAGCAACAGGACGGTGATGATGAACTGTGTTTCCCATCCAAGCTCAGCCGTAGAGAAGGCAGAGTACTCTGCAATCGCCCCGAGCAGAACCAGCCCGATCTGAGCACATTAAACACGACCACTGGACGTCACACCCTCCTGTTTACCACGTCTGCCACAAACCCAGAACCCCTACACTGTATTGACAAAAGTATTGGGACACCTGCTCATTCGTTGTTTGAAAGACATGATTCTGCTTTTGTTGGAGTAACTGTCTCTACTGTCCAGGGAAGAAGACTTTCTCCTACATTTTGCTGTGGAGCATTGCTGTGAGGATTTGATTGCATTCAGCGACAAGAGCGTTAGTGAGGTCAGGATGTTGAATAATCACCACTCCACCTCCAACTCCACCATCTCCAACTGCCCAGTTCATCCCATTAAACATATTGGACAGAGCACCATCCATCATTCCAGAGAGCCCAGTCCTCCACAGCTCAATGCTGAGGGACTTCATACCCCTCTATAAGCCCACTCCTGGCATTAGACAGCATGGTGCCAATAGGTTCACGTTTATCTGCTTCGGAGAGTCCTATTCTATTGGCAGTACTTTTCTACAAGGACTAGACCAGCTTTTATGGGTGTGCATTTGCACATCTTTCGGTGTGAGTGCAACTTAAAGCAGTTGAGTGCACTCATTAGAAGGGGTGTCCACAAACATTTGGACATTTGTAGTGTAAGCAAGACTAGGGTAAAGTGTAAGGAATCAAACCCGCTTCTGGAGCTGCCATTCCAGCTCATCCTCCATTACTTCGCGTCAGGTAGAAGTTCTGGCTTTGGTTGAGCAGTGTGGCTCATTGTGCTTGCTGGCTTTTCCTGGAAACTGCAGCAAGGTCAACAAGCAGGCATGTCTGAAGCTACCAGCTCTTTTCCTGCTTTTCATTCACAGCTATTTTGCTGATTGCAGCTCTGTTCTCACCTCTGCCCAACTCAGCTTCTGAAGCCATTTAGCACGGCGCTGTAACCTGACGCACCAACGTCTCTTTTTTTCCGCAATATGTATCTTTCATAACATCCTACGAAAAGGGTTGGGTGGTGTCCACTCTTTCTCATACCATCTCAAAATATCACAGCGGTATATGGTATTACTGGGCCGGAAAGTAGTAGCATAAGCTGGTTATGTATTACATGGCTTGCGTACAATCTCACTCTGCGTTATTTTACCACTTGATGAAGTTCGGTTTGCTTACAGGGAGGCAAACTACATGAACACCATGCACACCTTTGACAAGACAACCATATTCACCATAAATGGAAACAGATGGAATTTGGCCTCCACCTTTAGCCCATCCGTGCAGTGAACACAAACACGTTCCCATTCAATACGGGAATTCAACAGGCTGTTTTTGGTACTGTGTCTTTTAGGAATGTGGCTGATATATGTGACTCAGTGCCGGGTCAGACCCCTCAGTGCCAGGCCAGACCCCTCAGTGCCGGGCCAGACCCCTCAGTGCTGGGCCAGACCCCTCTTCACCAGGCCAGACCCTTTAGCACCGGGTCAGACCCCTCAGTGCTGGGTCAGACCCCTCATCGCCGGGCCAGACCCTTCAGCACCGGGCCAGACCCCTCAGTGCCGGGTCAGATCCCTCAGTGCCGGGTCAGACCCCTCAGTGCCGGGTCAGACCCCTCAGTGCTGGGTCAGACCCCTCATCGCCGGGCCAGACCCTTCAGCGCCGGGCCAGACCCCTCAGTGCCGGGTCAGACCCCTCAGTGCCGGGTCAGACCCCTCAGTGCCGGGTCAGGCCCCTCAGTGCCGGGTCAGACCCCCTCAGTGCTGGGTCTCGGTGAGTAGTTTAACATAGAAATACAATGCTGTGTCTCTTTGCTAGCTGTGGAGTTCAGGGCGCTCATTGCTAATGTTGCTAATGTTGCTAATGTTTACATGGGCTAAGTGGGAGCAGTTGATGAGGTGATGTGGGGGTTAGCAAAAAGAGACGCTTGGCTCCTTCTCTGCTTTGCTGAACTCACAGGTGGATTGCTAGCTAATCTGACTGATACGCTCCTTCGTCTGTGATTCCACATGGAAACAACACACAGATGTTTCAGCAATGCGTTTTAGCCAGAACAAACTAGCCTTTCATCCATGTTGAAGGAACTTCCAGACATGTTAGCTGCCTCCTGTTGGCTGTGCTGAAGCTGAAGGCTGAGAACCGGCGAGCGTTCTGTTAAGCGCTGCAGGCAAAAGTTCGTTAACGCTGCTTTTCAGAGCCGGCCGTGACGACACAGTGACTGAGTTACAAAGGAGTGTTTGAGGCCAGACTGGTGTATGAATGAGGCACAATCCCTGAAGGGTCTGGCCCGGTGATGAGGGGTCTGACCCGGCACTGAGGGGTCTGGCCCGGTGATGAGGGGTCTGACCCGGCACTGAGGGGTCTGGCCCGGTGATGAGGGGTCTGACCCGGCACTGAGGAGTCTGGCCCGGTGCTGAAGGGTCTGGCCCGGCACTGAGGGGTCTGACCCGGCACTGAGGGGTCTGGCCCGGTGATGAGGGGTCTGACCCGGCACTGAGGGGTCTGGCCCGGTGATGAGGGGTCTGACCCGGCACTGAGGAGTCTGGCCCGGTGCTGAAGGGTCTGGCCCGGCACTGAGGGGTCTGACCCGGCACTGAGGGGTCTGGCCCGGTGATGAGGGGTCTGACCCGGCACTGAGGGGTCTGGCCCGGTGCTGAAGGGTCTGGCCCGGTGCTGAAGGGTCTGGCCCGGCACTGAGGGGTCTGGCCCAGTGGTGAGTTGTCTGTTTCCCAAGGGTTTTAAAACGCCAGTCCTTGCTAAAATTGTTTGAATGGATCCTGAATGAATTAGCTAAATCTTCAAGTTTAGCATGCTAGCATTTTTAACACAAACATGAGTACATCTGTCCCACCGTTCAGCGATGAGCAGCGTTTTCCAGCTGGTGTTTAAACTTGATGGAGTGGAAACTCTGGTAAGTGTGTATGGGCCATTAAATAAAACACGACCGACATTTAACCATTTAACTATTTACTGTTTAAGTTTTTCTGCATTAAGAAACACGGACGTGTGATGATGGTCTGTTAAGTCAGTCTGCAGAGCAATTACATTTTAAGGGATCAGTGTTTACACTTTAAATGCAACGTCCAAAACTCTTCAGAACAGCTCTTCAGACCCTAAATGACCAAATCGAGACCAACCTGAAAAAGGAGCTGCACAGGCCTCTGCTGAGGCCATTCAGTCTGGGCTCCCGTTCTGAGGATTGGGTGAGACTTTTACAAATTTCATTTCAAAATTAATTGAATCCTTTAAGCCCAAGTTGCTGGTATAAGAGGTAGACAGCACATTTTTGGCCAACAGAGGTACAAACCACACTAACCTACCTTCAAAAGAGTGTGTGTGTAATTGGTACACTGGTGGAAATTGCCTGCAGCTTTTAGCAGTGTAAGAAAATATCAATATACTGAAGTAGATTGGCATCAGACAGTGGTTCATGTAGTGTTGTGTTTAAACCCTGACCTCTAGATGGCAGTGTTCAGTACTCTTCAGATTCCACAGTTCTGATTGGATAAACCACATTGCATATGATGGTGTGTTTTTATATAATGACAGTTTTCCTCAAATCTGATTTAAAAAATAGCAATATATGGTTTTGCTCACAGCATCGCAATATATGGCAGTATACTGAATCGTAACTCCTGTATCGTGGTGCATATTGTATCGACAGGTTCTTACCAATACACAGCCCTAGCAGCTTTACATCGGCCTCATTTGCACGATGACTTTCTGATATTTCCCACCTGAGTGTTTTAACATCGCAGCTATAATGCTTCCTGGGCTGCCCACCGGACTGGCTACTGTCTTTCACCCGCCGCCGTTGGACTGACTCTAAATCAGGCCTCAGAAACATCTGAAGTGCCTCACTGAATGCCTCCAGGACTTACCTCACAGAAAGTTAATACGTGAAGTGATTAAAAATTGTACTTTACTCCAAACAAAAGCGGCTCGATATTCTTAAAAAAGATTCTTTGATCGTTTTGAAGCTTTTTTTAAGGTTCCATAAAACCAAACCCCCTACATAAGGCTTTCCACCAATGAGAAGAAGCCTTTAAGCATCCTTATGCTTCTTTGCTTTGAAGTATCACGGTTCCAAGAAGAACACTGTCTTCACTAAAGAACCCTTGGAGAACCTTTGTTTTTACTGTTTTGTGATTATGGTAAATTTGATTATGCCTAAACATTAATTTTTGAAATACGTTCATGGCGGAGGGATACAACTGCTGAAAATAGTCCCCAAACAAAATTCATGGGTGTTGAACCTATCACCAGACGCATTGTGGAGTTGGTAGGTTCACTGGAGGTCCGGATAGTTAATAAAATGGCTATATTCATGAATAACCAGTCTCTACAATGAAGCGGTTTCACAGTAGTGCTGGGTGATATGACCTCAAATCAGCATCACGATTAACCAAACATTATACCTCGATACGCTCTGTGTTTGAGGTGTTCTTCATGTTGCTTCCATGTCACCAACTGGAGTCATGTGACTACACAAATAATAATAATAATAATAATAATAATAATAATAATAATGAAAATTAAATACATTTTAAAATAAATAATAAAATGATACAAATAATAATAATAATAATAATGATTAAAAATTTAATATATTTAAAAATAAATAATACAATTATACAAATAATAATAATAATAATAACATTAATGAAGTTAATGAATAATATTAATGAAAATGAAATACATTTAAAAATAAATAATACAATTATACAAATAATAATAATAACATTAATGAAGTTAATGAATAATATTAATGAAAATGAAATACATTTAAAAATAAATAATAAAATTATAAAAATTGTAATAATAATATTAATGAAAATTAAATAACAAGATGGACAAAATTATATCATTTGGAAGTTATGAATGTTGTTTATAATTCATTTTTGAATCATTGCACTGCCCTACTTCACACCAGTTCATCCACCACTCTGGATGAACTGTTTTTTTTTGCAACACGTGTTCAAATAAGCCTACAGCCGTAAAAGGTTTTGTGTGTTTCCTGTTTGAATTTCTAGCTTAGCAACTATAATCATCACTGTTTTGGATCATACATAATTATTTCATTGTTTATTTTTCATTATTTTGTTTTTAATCTGCACATTTTTTAGGCAAATGAGGAGAATTTCCTTGTCTGTACTCAGTTTAAGTGCTGTAGCATGAGGCTGCTGAGGTGACTCACTGTTGCATCAACGTACCATTGCAGCGTCTAGACAGAGAACATACTTCAGGCACTGATGATCATGAACATGATGATGATGATGATGATGATGATGAAGATGGTTGAGGAATGTCTCACACCTTCTAAGAACACAAAAAGGAGGAATTACTTTCCTGTAAATATTAGATGCAGATATTGATGCCTAGCTGAAAGTGCAAGGTGCAGATGTGCAAAGGCCCCCCAGCTGGTCTCCAACTGAACCTAACAGCTAACAGAAACAACCCACTGTACCGTATGTGTGTTCCAGCACACAGTGATCACACAGCTAGTCTGTAAACATCTCCCACTGTTTATCCACTATTTCTAAAGGAAACTTGGCGATGAAGCCGAGCGGGAATGCTCTCTCAGCCGAGACTCTTCCCTCCTCTTTAAAGACAATCGTGCATTTTGATCAATTGCACTGTTTTTATCCTGGCTTATGGAGCCATATTCTGCTCTGAGACAGCTTTAATCCCGTCTGCTGCCGTGGAGATACAGCATGTAGGCTGGCAACACACGGGGCAACACATTATGTGTAGGATGTGAGTGAATGGTAAGACTGCAAGGCTGCAATTGGCTGCCTGGTAGCAATATATGTATGTATATATATATATATATATATATATATATATATATATATATATATACATATATTGCTATATATATATACATACATAGTGTGTGTGTGTGTGTGTGCATAGCATATATGCATGTATAGGCTTATACAGCTACACCATATGTGCCACTGCAGCCAAGCAACCCATACACTGTATATGACACACTATACATGCACAATCAGAGCTCGTGGCCCATCAGCTCGTCCACAGATGGGCTGCTCCACAAACGTGGGCTACATCCCAATAGGCAGCCTTGGCGCTTATCAATTATTGAATGCAGCCATATTAATAACACCAACTGCACGAGCCTGACCAGACGCACTGTTTGTGTTTGTGTTGTTGTTGTTGTTGTTTTGTCGGTTTTGTTTACCGGAATGCAACAAACGCATGCTTTTGCTTGAATTCTGCGCGCGCGTGCACGAGTTACATGCTGGTATGCGCGCGCTGAATCTTTTTTTTTTTTTTTTTTAAGAGAGAGAGAGAGAGAGAGAGTAAAGAAAGGGCTCGGTACTCACCATGTTCCTGACCTCCACGCGCGGCTATAATCCCCCTTTGCTCGCGTTTCTGCGGGACTCATGAACGCGGTTTGGAAACGTCCGCAACGCGCCGCGTGCGCATTGGACGTGGGAGGCACGAACGAACCGGAGAGAGAGAGAGAGAGAGAGAGAGAGAGAGAGAGAGAGAGAGAGAGAGAGAGGGAGGTGGGTGGATGGATGGTTGTACCTGCGATTTGAACTTCTGGAAACGGTGCACGAGCTCAGGCACGAGCAGCGAATGAATGAAGAAGCCCCCCGTGTTACTAAGCGCGAGCGTAACGAACGGTAACGGGAAGGCGAACGTGCAGCCAAGTAAAAAAACACCGTAACGCTTCACCTTCCGCCGAGCAGCCAATGAGATCGCACTGCAGAGAGTGATGCACGAGCCGGATAAAGCTGCACTCCAGTGAAAGTGTTGCACTGGAGAACATCAGCGCCCTTACTCCCGCAGCTCGCGACTGCTGGCACCAAATAATTCGAATTAAAACAATTCAATTCAAATCAAATTAAATCAAATCAAATCAAATCAAATCAAATCAAATCAAATCAAATCAGTTCTCTCTGGGATTTGAGCTGAATGAGGGGCAGCGGCTCCACACAGCTGCTTTAGTCTGAAAGGAGTTTACACACCCCTATAAACGAAGGTTCTGCAATGGGTTCTTTGAGTGATGTCACAGAAGAACCATTACTGCTTCTGTAAAGAACAATTTATTACCCCCCAACACATACACACACACACCACCACCCACCCCCCCAACACACATACACATCTCTTTTATGTTTTCTCGAGATAACACGTTATCACAACTTATTTTTCTTGAGAAAACAAACAAATTGTGATCTTGACAAAACAACTTATCTCAAGATCACAAGAAAAAACGAAGGTTATGAGAACAATGTGTGTTATATCATTATTAATAATAATAATAATAATATTCATATGTTTTGTGATCACAACTCATATTTCCTGTGATCTCAATTTGTTTTCTCATGGTAGCGACTTATTTTTCTTGGGAAAACAAATGTAAATGATCCTGTACAATTTTACAAAAATACTGTAACACTGTCACCATTTCTGTAAAAGAGATGTGGTAAGAACCTTTACATTGACTTCTTTAAACCCTTAAAGACTGTTCACACACACACACACACACACACACACACACACACACACACACACATCTCAGAAATGGTTCTTCTAAGATCAGATAAGATAATCCTTTATTAGTCCCACTGTGCAGCAAGACACCCAGTTAAATTCTCAGGTCATCTCTCAGCTTCTTCAGCTCTTTATTACCTTTAGTACTTTTTACTTTTTTAATTTATCCCCTACCCTATTTATTGTTTAGTGTCATTTTCCTTTAGTTTAATACTGTAAATAATCTGTGTTCTGTGTTTTTGTTCCTTGTCATACGTGTTGCTCTCACCAAGACAAATTCCTTGTATGTGTAATATGAAAATAAAGAGATTCTGATTCTGATTCTGAACTGAAAAGAGTCAAATGAATGTAAGTGGATTATGATCCGTGTCTGTAAACACTGACTTCATGTATATTTTGATGGATTTACAAAATGAGATTGTGGACGTCTAAAGTGATCACATTACTAGAACGCAGGGCCACGGGTTAACTGTGGTCTTCTCTCTCGAATGATCTCAAGATCACAACGTTTTTTTTCATGATCACAAAACTTATTTTTCTTGAGAAAACAAATTTAACTTGTGATCTTGATGAAACAACTTATCTCAAGATCATAAGATCATAAAAAACAGGTTGTGAGAACAATGTTTGTTTATCTTTTATTATTTGTATTATTTATTAAATGCAGGAATTAAAGGCCTGGAGTTCATTATGTTTCTGCCTCTACTGTGAACTCATATTTCTTGTGGGGTAAAAATAAATATGCAAGATCTGGACAAAACAACTTGTTTTCTCAAGATCATAAGAAAAAAGGTTATCTTGAGAAAACAACACTTTAGATCAGCTGAGTGAGGACCAGTGTTTCCACACAGCTGCTTTACATCTAAAGGCTCTCCTAGAGTTACACACATACACACCTTCACACGATTTCACACAAATACACTCAAATACAAGCATTTATTTGTTCCATAAAGAACACTTTTATAAAAGAGATGTGAGAGTAAAGAACCTTTACAGTGAATTTCTTTAAACCCTTTAAGGCTGTTCACACACACAGCTAAGTTTCTTAATGGGTGGGACTTCTATGTTAATGCTCAAATAACCATTAAATCTGTTTATCAAACATATATATATATATATATATATATATATATATATATATATATATATACACACACACACACACACAAAATGAGATTGTGGATGTCTGACTTTCCCACTACTATAACTACTACTATACGGGCAGGGCTCAACTTTTCAAGAAAGATCCCACATCCCAACACATATGGGCCGTTATGTTGAGATCAGACGAAAAATAAGTTCACTTGTTATCTTAAAAAAAAAAAAAAAATTCCCCAACAAATGAACTTGTTATGTCACTCATGAGACAACAGTAACTCACCGCCCTTCTACACATCTGTAATTAATCCATTAAACCCAGTCTGTGAGAATAAAGGGGGAAGGGTGGGAGACTTGGAAGGTTAGGTGGTGCTTCTCCTAGATGTTACATGACCCATACCCCAGTCTTCAAATGTTAAACCCAGTAAAATTCATTTGACAACAAACCAAATATGTTTTCAGTTGCTCTACAGATAGCCTGCAGTAATCCAGTACATAGTAACCTTCTCTTACAGCCAACAATGACAAGGATAGGCAGCATCAAGGGGTATTAGAAACTCACACACACACACACACAGTGGTCTGTGATAACATTGCGTGAAGTGGTTGCACATAAATAAAATATGTCACATCAACACATTTGCTTCCTTTTATGTTTTTATAACCAGTTGCCATATATAAGTGGACAGTTTTTTTATGAGTAAACAATAAAACAATAGGATTTCAACAAACGTTTCTAATAATTCCTTTATTTCAATTGTAAAGTTGTACAATAGTTAGAATTGATTAAATAAATGAATATATGCATATTTGTGCTCTGTAGCTCACAAGAGCTTAAAAAGAAATATACTCAACAAATATTTATCAGTATATGAGTAAATTCAACTTGTCAACTTGCTGTAATTCATTAGAATAGCAGGACTGACTCAGTTTTACTCAGTTCCACACATTTGTCAAGTAACATTAAAATCAACTGAAATCATTAGTTTTGGGTGCAAACATCTGAAACACTCAAAAACATGCAGAAGAACACAGAGCAACAAGCTGTAAATTATACTACGCTTTACTGAAGTCCAGTAAATGGGCATTTATTTATTAACAATTATAATATATAACATATGTACTTATGTGTATAATTTGAAAAAGTCATTGTTTCAACATAAACAACATGACTTTATGTGGTAACTAAACCATTAATATGAAGAAATATACATTTACATTTTTTTACAGTGTAGAATAACATTTGGTTCTGCAATGTATAATTGATATTCATTTTATTTAGAATGAACTTAAGCTAAAAAGTTCATCAAAGTAATTCATTATAAATTAATTTGTTGATTTACTTTAAAAAAGTAAAAAAAAAAAAAAAAAAAAAAAAAGGAAGTCAGTCCCCTCTGATAAATGGAGAAGGAGTGATAAATGACTGGGTTAAAAGGGAAGTGACGGGGTGGTAGAGTGTTGTGACTTGTTGTAGACACGTGAACAGGTAGAGGTAGACAAATATTTCATAACTTTACTAAGTAACGTCAGCATTTGTAGTGGCATTTTTTTTGCATTCACAGTGAACTGTGAATAAATAACAAATCAAGCCACAAAATCCCAAAACACCTCCAGTAAACTGAAAACTGAACACTCCAACTGGATAGAGTTCAAAAAAACATTACACATCCCTAAAAGCTTTAAATTAAACACTCCAAAATTCCCACATTCCCAAAAAGAATAGTTTAGTCCGATTATCAAGGAAACTGCAGAATGTTATCTTATTGTATAATATACAATAATAATGTAATCTAATATAATATAATAATATGTAATGTTTAATATTTAATACAATAAAACAACAGGATTTCGGCACACTGTTCTGGTCCTATACATTCCTTGATTCAATCCTAAAGTCGTACAATAGTTGGATTTAATTAAATAAGCTAATATAAAACTACAGCAAATTAATTCAATCTGAAATATACTTCATGTGGGAACAAGGTTCAGTGTTTCTTTCAAAGTTATCTGAGTTTAATCATTTTTTACTATATAAATGTTTTAAGGTTCCACCAGAAATGTCTTACATTTTTAGATGTCTTTTGTTTAATCGTAAAAAAAAACCATGACATATGAGGAATATGGTAATTTCATGTAGTTTGTCAGCAACTGTGTCATAATTAATCAGAAAAAAATAATCAAAAAAGATACAGTAAAAAGATTCATCATGAATGATTTTGGCTCCTGAAAGAACCATTCAGTGAAAACCTCTTAAAAGATTCTACACCAATGAAATGGTTTGAGAGAAGTGTTTAACGATCAGTGTAACATTTTATTTCGCACACTTTCACATATATACATACACAAGGCCTTATGAAGTCTGTTTTAAAATTTGGTCTTAACAAATTCATATATTCCCGCTATTTGAGTGAATAGATAATAGACTGGACAGATCAGGTATTTTTAAATTACACTGAAAATCTTGAAACATTTGATTTACATTGTCAAAATGTGTGAATTCTTAATAAATCATAATCCATTTTGTTTAGTCGGAGACAACAAGCAAACAAACAAAATATAGGAACCATAGGACTGGGGCAACAATGCAAATACTGCACACAGATATGTTACTAGGATGTCACCCTGGAGTGGGCATTTGTATATGTGTAGAGATGTAGAGTGGGTTGCACTGACCACCATTAGGACAAGGAGTAGGCACAAGGACAAGTAGGACATAATTATACAATTATAATAATAAGAATAGGGATAAAATAAACAAGAAAACAGAAAAAAAACAGAAAAATTATATTTGTATTATATTTGTATATTATTATTATTATTATATATATATATAAATATAGATTTTTTTCTGTTTTCCTGTTGTTCTTTTTTGTTTGTTTTTTGTTTATTTAAAAAAATGATATATATATATATATATATATATATATATATATATATATATATATATTTGAACATATGGACACTTGATTGTTTTTACTAAATAATACTAACAAATAAAGGTAATACAGAAATGACTTTAAAATCATCTGAAACATGTAATGTAAATCTGTACATCTGTAAATGAATAACAATATTACTTTCCCTGTATCAGAGAAAGCTTGAGAAAAATGTGAGACCATCTGTCTAAAAACTAAAGCTGAAACATCACACAGCTGAAAGATTTCTGCATGGAGGAGTGGGAAAAGCCTTCTCCCGGTTGATGTCAGAGACTGGTAGGTCATTATAGGAAACATCTAACTAAAGTTATTTTAGCCAAAGGAAACACCAGCATTAGGGCACAGCGTGTTACATTTTACTAATGACATTTCTTTAGTTGTATGTGTTTAGCTGATTTCCCCCGTCTCTTAATATTGTTAAAATGAAGACCAAATGTCCAGATGTTTAAATGCATTAGAAAAGACAAAGGTTTTTATGGGGTGTCCTTATGTTTTCATATGCCTGTATAATATATCTATCTATCAATCTTTAAATCTATATATCTATAGATCTGTAGATAGTCTATAAATCTAGATATATATGGATCTATAGATGTATACACTATAGATTTTATGTATCCATATATAAATGTGTGTGTGTGTGTGTGTGTGTGTGTGTGTGTGTGTGTGATATACAGAGACACACTGGAACAGCTTCAAATCCACATTTAACTGTAGAGTGGTTTATTTGCACAAAGATAATTCAGTACCACGGACAGAGAAATCCCCACTGCTGCTGGTAGAGAGAGAGAGAGAGAGAGAGAGAGAGAGAGAGAGAGAGAGGTGAATGATAAATCACCCTGGTACTGTGTACAATACATAATACATAAAACTAATAGCTTTACTGCAGAAGCGTGGCCCGTAGGCCATTAAACACAGTGAGAGATGAGCTGCATTTGGAGCCTTTTTAGTTCACGTCTGCTGTCCACAACAAGCTGAGAGAGCTCAGCGTTTATCCGCCTTAGGGCTGCCGCACGCACTGGGGTTGTCAAGTGCCCCCTGAATACCTGTGCAGAGCATCCAGGAGATCTAGCAACGAGCAGAAAGCCGGGATCCCTAACTGCACATCTGCTCATTCACAAAAAAATCCTAATCCACTGCTCAGTAAGGATCTACCAGTTTCTGCCAGTGTAAGGGACATACTGTAGATTTATACAGCCATCAGCCATAACATTAAGACCACTTGCCTAATATTGTGCAAGTCCGCCTCGTGTTGTCAAAACAGCTCTGACACGTGAAGGCATGGATGCCACAAGACCTCTAAAGGTGTTCTGTGGTATAGAGGCATAGAGAGGTTAGAAGGTGGGAGGTGGGAGGTGGGGCCTCCATGGATCACATCAGTGAGTACTGGGGACCAATTGGGCCTTGGGTGGCCATGACAGAGAGACAGACAGTGAGATAGAGGCTGAGACAGAGAGAGAGAGACTAAAATACACTGATGGGGACGAGAACCAGAGAATAAACAATATATTGACAAAAATATTGGGACACACTTCTTTGAAATCAGGTATTTCATTGGAGGGTGGGCTTTAACTTTGGCTGTATTCCCACACTAGTGATGCCACTAATGTTTATATGTGTGATTTATTATTATTATTATTTTTACTCAAAATAGACCTGTTTACTCTTCCGCATGTAAACTGACAATAACGACAGGCTAATTCATTTTAAAAACCTTTCGGACAGCCTAATGAGCCCAAACACTCGATGAGCGGTGCGTATGGTCTGCACTTATGAGAGCAGAAAAAACATCAAATCAATAGCTGCTGAATTGTTTCCATGGGAAAAACAATTCCACGGCTATTTCCAGCCTTCCGCACAGCCATCGGAGCGGTCGGCAGCCCTCAAACCGCAGGAGAGTGGACCACTCCTCACTAATAACCAGCCCTGGATCACCAAGCACAGCGTCCTCAGACTCTATCAAAGAGCCTTCGCATATCAGAGCACATTAAAGGAGCAGCCGAGCTCTCCTGAAAAAAACACAAACCAGCAGCTCCCTCCTTTCGGATCGAGCTCGGCCCTGAATTCCTGATGGGGGCTGAGGGCTGGTGTCGCACTTTAAAGGGCCAATATCAGGGAATTTTGTGATTTTTACGTAGATATACAGAAACTAAGCTCCACAAACCGCCCATTTACAGTTCATCATAGTTGTGATCTCACAGCCATTAATACCTTTTTTTTTGTCCACCCGGTCTAATCTTCAGCAATTTAGCCCCGCCCATTCACAATGTAATGTGATGCAGCATTTGGAAACTAGAGACTGGAGACTCTTAAAGTGTCCATATGCTGTTTTTGTTGTTGTTGTTGTTGTTTTCCCCCTCAACCTTTTGAAATAAGTGTCTACAAGTTGGATGTAGTTCATATACAGAAACTAAGCTGCCTATGAATTCATTATGGGTGTGATGTCACAACTATGAACGCATCTTTTCATATGACTACCCACACCTAATCCACAGCAATTTAGCTCCGCCCATTCACAATGTGATGTGATGTAGAGTGTTGTTCCTGCAGGTCACCTGTAGCAGTAGTGTGGGTATTATTTTTATGCTGTTCCAGTGCACAATGCAAGCCAGCCAATCAAAATGAGTTCATTTACATATATTTCTTTTAAAGGGCCCATATCATGGAATGTATAATTTTCCTCAGCCTTTTGAAATAAGAATTTACATTTCAAATCCATGTAATCCATGTACGTTATTAACTAGGCTGCAAAACAGCTCATTTTGAATGTTATTATGGGTGTGATGTCACAACCATGAACATATTTTTTATCATATGATTTTTATTATTTTTATACGTGCTGTTTCTGGGGACAGTGCAGGACAACCAATAAAACAGAGGTCATTTACATACATCACTCTTAAAGGGCCCATATCATGTCACAAAAATGAAATGTTGTACACATATCCACCTATCCAATCTACGGCACCTACATCTCCGCCCATTCACGCTGAGTAATTCAGTCAGGCCTGTTTTTAATGAGGCAAAATGCAGAGACACCAATCAGACCAGAGCTTATTTGAATATTTTGAATATTTCAGTCTTAAAGGACCAAACAGCTTGTTAAATATTAAGGGACCAATTCAAGCTTCATCAATTGACTTCAATGGAGGAAAATACAAGAAAATATAATGTCCAATGAAAACCATTTATCTCCATTTTTGTCCGTTTTTATTTTTCTCTATAGTTTGAATCCTGTAGCTGCTCTGAACGCTGTGTGAATAATTCTGGATGAATGAACCAATAGAAATGCTCTAAATTGCTTGTAATAAACTCATATTTACATTGACTTCCATTCAAAGTTAAGCCCATTTTTGCCTTCCCCTGTAAAATCATCATTTTGGAGCTAGATGAAGCCACATAAGCATCATAAGATGGGCTTCAAACTAAATAAACCAAATGCATGAGAAATGCAGATTATGATTCCTAGAATATCTGTCAGTTTGTCTCCAGCCCCCTCGGTTTGCAAATGATCAGCGGCCCCTCAGCTCCACAGACGCCTCCAGCTGAGCGAGCGCTTCAATTAAGGCCCCGAGCGGCCTGCATCGCCATGGAGATGAGGCTGCGGTGCAGGCGGGGAAGGAGTCTTGAAGTGTTGAAGAGCAGGAGTCGGCGGCCCCCGCATGGAAAGAGCCATGGGGGGGGAGGTGTGGAGGGGGGGCTCGCAACAGCCCATTAACCCTCACCTTCATTAAAGAAGGGGGTGGGGGTGGTCAGTGGAGCATCAAGCATCATCCATCCCAGATATGAGCAAATGTCGATGCCATAAAAGTCGATGTGAGTCAGACAGCTGCTTCCTGAGGAAGACGTAGCCGATTCCAGCCTTTGGAAGCCGCAGTGAAAACCTGCATTTTGAGACACAATGTGTCCAAATGTGTGTGGACACCCCTTCTAATGAATGCATTCAGCTACTTTAAGTTGTACCCATTGCTGCTGACACAGATATGCAAATGCACACACACACACAGCTTGTCTAGACCTTGTAGAAAATTACTGCCAATAAATTAGGACTCTCTGGAGCAGATAAACATGAACCTATTGGCACCATGTCTAATACCAGGTGTGGGCTAGAGGGGTATAAAGCCCCCCAGCATTGAACTGTGGAAGAATTAGGTTCTCTGGGATGATGAATGGTGCTCCATCCAATACTGTTGTTGTTGAGGTGTTGGGGATGAGGTGGAGTGCTGAACATCTAACATCCTGACCTTACTAATGCTTTTGTTGCTGAATGCAATCAAATCCTCACAGCAATGCTCCTCCAGAATCTAGTAAAAAGCCTTCCTCCCTGGACAGTAGAGACAGTTACTCAAGCAAAAGCAGGAGAAACTCTTTTAAATACCCTTGATTTCAGAAGAAACCATGACTGACCAGGCGTCCCAATACTTTTGTCCATATAGTGTATCTCACTTGTATGCCCTTAAATTATCATATTAATATAGACTAGCTGCCGCTATGGCCCAAGGTGTCCCGATTTCAAATCCTGAGCCTTGCAGCTTTGCCATCAGCGGCCGGAGCCTGAGAGTGCACAATGAGCCATGCTCTCTCTGAATGGGTAGATGATGGCTCTCTCTCCCCTCATCACTCTTAAAACCTGGACCTGCACTCTTGGCAACTGTTGGCTGGTGCGGTGGAGCTGCGGACCCGTCGCACTCTTCCGAGCGTGTTGGCTGCCCAGCGATGTTCGGAAAGGGGCGGTGGCTGGCATTGCATGGAGGATAGAGGATTTATGCGTTAAGTTCTTACCCTCCTAGTGTTGGGAGCATTGCTAGTGCTTAAGTTGCAGACAAATTATTTAAAAAGAAAGTCTAGCCTAGCCTAGTCTAGCCTAGCAATGGTTCCTATAAACCAACGCAATGGTGGGCGAAGCATGGATGGGTCAATTCTAAGAACACTGGTGCTTTTATCAGTCTGAACAGCAGAAGCAGACTGCTGTCCTTCTCCATCCGCTCCCACTGCAATTTGTCACTTTCATTTGGTTCCATTTATTTTTTGAAGAGCTCATTCAGAAGCTGTCGGGCAGAGGGACGAGCTCCCGGAGGATGACTTTGTAAAACAGCACTTTTCCTGTGTAATTACACGCCGTCTGAGAGGAGCGAAAGAGACTAGGCGTGGGAGTGACATGTGTCAGTCTGCTTTCAGCCCTTGCTCACAGTGACAGAGAAATGATTCCACTCATTAATGGCATCAGTGGAGGAAACAGACGCATTATATGGACAAAAGTATTGGGACACCTGCTCATTCACTGTTTTCTCTGAAATCAAAAGCTATTAAAAAGAGTAACTGTCTCTACTGTCCGGTGAAGAAGGCTTAGGCCTTTTTGCTAGATTTTGGTGAAGCATTTCTGTGAGGATTTGATTGCACAAAAGCGTTAATGAGGTCATGATGTTGAATGATCCCCACCTAACCTTCTCATACCCAACTCGCCAACTCATCCCAATAGGACTGGTTGGAGCACCATCATCCATTATTCCAGAGAACACAGTTCTCCACTGCTCCACAGGATTAGACAAGGTGCCGGATGGACTCCAGGGAGTCCTATTCTATTGGCAATATGTATTACAAGGGCCCTAGGATCTCAAAGTGCATTCGTGGTGGTGAGAAGCAGGGTCTTCTGCAGTTTGACCAATTGCTTCCTGTAGATGCAGGTACATGTAGACCAATAGTGTTGGTGAGAAGGTGGGGTTTAAGTAGATACATTGGAGATATATATAGATGTATAGAATGTGATAACAGAGTGGTATAAAATAACAGGGTGGTAACTAGACTTGAACTAGACATCACATCTGAGCATTTTTCGCCCCCAAAGTCAAACTTAAAATTCTCAGCACATGCATTCTTTGGCACTTTTAATAGGGAGTTTGCCCCTCTTTGCAGCCTTCACTCTTCTCCAGATGTGACGTGCCACAGTGTGTGAGCTATGGATGGGCATTTTTACACCCTTTGACCAGCCGACACAGGGATGCAGATACATATGCTGGATTGGGGGTCCCTAAGAAGATGTCCACAAGAAGGGGCACAGTATGGGGGAGAAGGTTAGGATGAATCTAAGGGCCTGTCACTGACAGGGGTCCTAGAAAAAGTATTACTTAAGTATTTTTGTAGAACTGTTTTAGTTGTAAGGTCCAGTGTACTACCTTTTCATGGGGCCCAAAATCCCCATGAAAATCCCCATGTCTCACTATCCCCGTACTACTGGACTGGACTACTGAAAGTGGGCCGCTCTGTTTCCTTCTCTAGATGGCCTTGAAACATGAACCTATTGGCACCATGTCTAATACCAGGTGTGGGCTAGAGGGGTATAAAGCCCCCCAGCATTGAACTGTGGAAGAAGATGTTCTCTGGGATGATGAATGGTGCTCCATCTAATACTGATAAGGTGTTGGGGATGAGGTGAAGTGCTCAACATCTAACATTTTGACCTCACTAATGCTTTTGTTGCTGAATGCAATCAAATCCTCACAGCAATGCTCCTCCAAAATCTAGTAAAAAGCCTTCCTCTCTGGACAGTAGAGACAGTTACTCCAAAAAAAGCAGGAGAAACTTTTTTAAATACCCTTGATTTCAGAAGAAACCATGACTGACCAGGCGTACTGGACTGGACTACTGAAAGTGGGCCGCTCTGTCCCCGCCCTGAAAGATAAAAGTGGAGCGTAATATGAGAAACAGTGATCTTTAACAGTGGACGTTTTATTTAGAAATATATATTAATAGCATCTTATCACATTTGCTGTAACATACCGTTATCTATCACTGCTCATGATACGGAAGCATGGTGTCATATGACCAAGTGGATAATGAAAGCAATTGCCCTCCCCAGCTGCTGAGGGCAAGACCAGAGGGGGTGTTGTTTCATCCAGACATGATCTAATTTGGTCTGTCACAGTCACATAAATGAAACCAAATAGCCCCTCGTTTCTGCACGTCGGGCCGCATTGACACACCGTCTTCAGGAGCTGCCGAGCCCCCCCGGAAACCAACAGGTAGCAGGAGCAAGATGAATGTCTGCTGAGAGGGCTCTCCAGCTCCGACAGTGGCAGAGAGCAGTTTCGATACTGTTGTCGGCGTAACTGCAGCTCAGGAGTGCTCTCTGTGAGAGTACCCAGCTGAGATGATGGAGAGTGAATGCACTGTCTGTACCTTCTGTTAAAGAGCACCCGGCTCAGTGCTGTCCTTACATCCCAGAAGATCCCCAGATACCATGCCCATGGGGGGCCTGTATGTGTAGCCCAACTGGGAACTTGAAAGTTTTGTTCATGGGTTCCATGCAGGCCCCACATATGGATGCCCACAAGCGTCCTACCAGCATCATGATGGGCCCAGGAGGGGTTGTACGCTACACATGGGGCCTAGATGGGACTCTAAGCCCCATGTGAGATTAGGGTGGGCTGTAATGATGTGGCCCATTTAGGAAGCCCAACTGAGTCCCAGTAACAACAAATGTACAAGCCCACTCAGAGCATTTTCTACTTTTACTCCACCTTACCACAAATATGCAGTCAAGCCAAGATATCTGGTGCCACTTGAGGATCCGTGGTGACCAACCCACCGGTGTGCTATTTAATTGCTATTGAAGATACTAAGGCAGGGGTCTCCAATGCTCCTCCTTGAGGGTGCTGGCCAGGTTCAGGTTTCAGCTCCAACACAGATCTAGATCACCACAGCCAGCCAATCAAGAACATCTGAAGGCTGTAATTAGTTGGAATTACTGCCAATAGATTAGGACTATCTGGAGCACATTAATATGCACATATTGTCATGATGCCTAATGTCAGGCATGGGCTAGAGGGGTCCAAAGCCCCCAGTATTGAGCTGTGGAGCAGTGGAAGAACTGTGTTCTCTGGAATGATGGGTGGTGCTCCATCCAATACATTTGAGATGAGTTGGGGAGTTCGGGATGATGAGGTGCAGTGGTGATCATTTAACACCTCATTAACACTCTTGGTACTGAATGCAATCAAATCCTCACAGCAATACTCCAACATCTAACAAAAAGCTTTCCCAGGACAGTAACTCCTAAAAAATAGGATAAACTTTTTTTTTAACATTCTTGATTTTCAGGAAAAAACAATGAATGATCAGATGTCCCAAAACTTTTGTCCATATTTTGTACATTGATTTCTGTGGCCTCTCGTGAAAACACTCACTCGATTTGTGAGATGAGAGCCGTCATGTAGGACACATTCTCATCTACACCAGTTGGAAAGTCTGTCAATTTCTCAAATACATTAAGGCCATGACCGTGAACTTGGGTTTTAATCCTAAATAAGAATTTTCTGATGCTGATTTTGAGAAAAATCAATTGTCAGGTCTGTTCATCCGCCAGCCAGGCCTAGTCACACAGGCTGCTGTTGTTGCGTCCGCAAACAGGGGAGAGGCGAAGTGAATGAGGCTCCAAGCCCATTTAGCTGTCAGGAACTGTGGCACTGTTTGTTCTACTGACCTGGATAGACTGGAGCTATCTCGGCTTAGTGTACAGGCTTTGCTGTTAATTGCATGGCATTATGGAGCCAGTAAAACACAAATGACAGGCAGGGTTTTAGAACAATCTCTATTTATAACAGATGCCAGGTATTAAAAGGAGTCACCTGATAAATTGTACCGGTTGACTTTTTGACCTTGGAATAAGAAGCAGCAGATTTTTAACATATACCTACCCTGTATTTCAGGGTTTAAAGATTAACTCTACTGCCCCTGCTGGAAAATCCAGCTCAAGACTAGCTTTTGCTGATCTGGTTTCATCAGATGTTCTGAGCTAGTCTTTGATGGTCAAGGTGGTTGAAAAACTGGTCGTCCAGATGAAAAAGGCCCTATGCTGGCAAGCCTGCTGGTTCACAAGCTCATAGTGTGTGGCATTTGATTTTGGTCCGGCTTGGTCGTGCTGGTTGTCCAGCTTGGTGATGCTGGTCAAACAGCATGGTGATGCTGGTCATGCTGGTCAACAGCTTGGTGATGCTGGTTGAACAGCTTGGTGATGCTGGTCATGCTGGTCAACAGCTTGGTGATGCTGGTTGAACAGCTTGGTGATGCTGGTCATGCTGGTCAACAGCTTGGTGATGCTAGTTGAACAGCTTGGTGATGCTGGTCATGCTGGTCAACAGCTTGGTGATGCTAGTTGAACAGCTTGGTGATGCTGGTCGTCCAGCTTGATGATGCTGGTCGTCCAGTTTGGTGATGCTGGGCATGCTGGTCAACAGCTTGGTGATGCTGGTCGAACAGCTTGGTGATGCTGGTCATGCTGGTCAACAGCTTGGTGATGCTGGTTCAACAGCTTGGTGATGCTGGGCATGCTGGTCAACAGCTTGGTGATGCTAGTTGAACAGCTTGGTGATGCTGGTAGTCCAGCTTGATGATGCTGGTCGTCCAGTTTGGTGATGGTGGTCATGCTGGTCAACAGCTTGGTGATGCTGGTCGAACAGCTTTGTGATGCTGGTCATGCTGGTCAACAGCTTGATGATGCTGGTCGTCCAGCTTGATGATGCTGGTCATGCTGGTTGAACAGCTTGGTGATGCTGGTCATCCAGCTTGGTGATGCTGGTCATGCTGGTCAAACAGCTTGGTGATGCTGGTCATGTTGGTCGACCAACTTGGTCATGCTGGTCATTCTGGCCTTGCTGGTCGTGCTTGTTAACCAGCACTATCTCGGCTTAGCGTACAGGCTTTGCTGATAATTGCATGGCATTATGGAGCCAGTAAAACACAAATGACAGGCAGGGTTTTAGAACAATCTCTATTTATAACAGATGCCAGGTATTAAAAGGAGTCACCTGATAAACTGTACCGGTTGACTTTTTGACCTTGGAATAAAAAGCATAAATAATAAGTGATGCTGGTTGAACAGCTTGGTGATGCTGGGCATACTGGTCAACAGCTTGGTGATGCTGGTCGAACAGCTTGGTGATGCTGGGCATGCTGGTCAACAGCTTGGTGATGCTGGTCATGCTGGTCGAACAGCTTGGTGATGCTGTTCAACAGCTTGGTGATGCTGTTCAACAGCTTGGTAATGCTGGTCATGTTGGTCGACCAACTTGGTCATGCTAGTCATTCTGGCCTTGCTGGTCGTGCTTGTTAACCAGCACTGACAAGCTTGGTCAGGTTGTAGAGCGAAGCTGGCTAATCGTTTTTATCAGCAAGGCTGTTACATGTTAAAATCCATGAATCTACATGTTCTCCTAGGAACGATGCCACTAGACCTCTCCAGAGGAAATTGTGCATCATTTCCAAGCATTTTTATTGACCTAAAGATTATAAAGGTTATAAAAAACAAGGTCACAAGGATTCAAAAAGAAAACTCTGGTATTAGAAGGATCAACACAACTTCCAGGACTCTATTTAGTGGCCTAGGGGTGCCAGTACACTCTATCTCCTAACCATCTTGTAGTGCTTGTCATCCTCAGAGAATCACGACTGAATGGAAGATCTGAACCGTTTGGGTGAACCGTTGAGTGAACTGAGACTTCCAATCTGATCTTCTACTGCCGGCCAACTCCTTCTCAGGGTTTTGGAGCCAGACCTGGGGCTGGCTCCTTGCCCCTGCTGCCATGTGGCCTGGCAGCGTTCCCCTCTGTAAGTCAGCCGGAGGCTAATGTAGATCTGATCCCAGGCCTTCGAGCCTGGACTGCTGCCAGAGTGCAGCGTTTAGTCACGTGGAGTGCTCCTGTTCCCATGTAGATCCTCCATGTGTTTTTCCGGGGCCAAGATACATAAGACAGAGCATGAGGGAGTAATTGGTTTGCATTTAGCCCCCTCGGTGAGCTGTTATCTCAATAAACAAGGCCGGCGCCACATCAAAGCGAACGCTAGATCGCTCGGAGGAATTCTCAAACGCTTCTCAGGATTTTGGCAGAAGAAGTTAATAGCTAATTGTGGACCAATCACAGTGTTGTGTTTTCTGATTGGAGTGAACGCAGTGGGGGATCTGCAGTGTACGTGCTCCATTATATGCACACACACTTATGTATGCACATCTGCCGGCCTTGGGAGATGAGGAGGGTGCAGCCCAGTTAGCTTGTGCGTGGAGAAAGAGACGGCGATGGATCAGTGCAGGACAATCATTCACTGTATAGGCTTGAGGCCTGGCCTGTCTAAAGGGTGGCTGGAGAAGAGTCACCCAGGATTATCATCCTGTCAGCCTAGTTTCTTTCCGGGCCACCATTGGCTGCATAGTACCGTCAATGGCATTTCAACAATGAGCACTAAAGGCCAGCAGCCAGCGCAAAAGCAGTGGTACCACCACAGTAGCGATGCTAAGGCCGCTGTAGCGATGTCAACAGTCCTGCTTCAGAGTCCGAATGCAGTCTGCCACAGTCTGCCGTGTGGATTGCTGAGGTCCTTGCTGATCTTCCAGACCTGAAGATGGTCTGCAGGTCAGGGAGCTTGTCCGAATGATGTGCTCAGCTGAACACACCACCCTCTGGAGAGCCCGTCTGTCCTGCTTGGTGCTGTTCCCAAACCAGGCTGTGATGCTTCCTGCCAGGATGCTTTGGGCAGGGCAGGAGTAGAAGTTCCGCAGCACCATGTAGGGCAATCTGGAGTCCCTAAGGTGTCTGAGGTGCTCTTCTTTACCACGGAGGACTCTCTGGAGCAGACCAACATGGGTCTCTTGGTATTGGCACTATGCCTAATGCCAGGTGAGGGCTAGAGGTGTATAAAGACCCCCCAGCATTGAGCTGTGGAATGATGGTTGGTGCTCCCTCCATACTTTTGGGATAAGTTGGGAAGTTGGGGATGATGAGGTGGGGTGGTGATCATCCAACATCCTGTTGGAGAAGGCCTATTAGAGGGCCTTCTTCCCTGGACAGTCGAGACAGTTACTCCAACAAAAGCAGGATCAACTCTTTTTAATTCTGAATGAGTAGGTGTCCCAATACTTTGGTCCGTATAGCGTACATGGTTTGGACATGGACACGCAGTCTGGAATAACAGCTTGCCAGGATGGTGTACAGCCCTTGAGTCTGACATTCTGGAGATAGATGTGCAAATGTACTTTCGGTGGAGCTCAGTGTCAGAGAGATGTTGTACTATGACAGAGAACGAGTCCCGCCGGACAGTCTGCAGGTTCGGCGTACCCGCTGCTGTCCAAACGGCTGATGAAAAAAAAAAGGGACTAACCTTCACCATCACTTCACTTCAGCGAGCTGAACGAGGAACTCTTTGAAGCATGAACGCTTCCAGGCTGCAGTGATGACTGGTGAGGTCACTCAATATTCTTAAGGTGATGTTTTCTTGGCCTTAAATTTAACGACATGATAATTAAGAGACACTTAAGGGACTACCTTAGACACATTAGATACTTAAGGAAAAAAGCAAGGCCGTCTAATGTCTTATTTATTTAAGAAAACCCTTAAGTAGCACTTAAAGCTTTGTGTGCTGAACCAAAGAAGCTTCATAAATACACTGGGATAATCTTATTAACTGCTATTTTACTTTACTGCATATAATAAGTTACCAGGGTAACAGAACCTCTGTGTTTAGATCAGATGAGCTGCTGATTAATCTAACCAGTAAAATCCCTTTATTTTCAGTCTCAGTTTCTATAATCAGACTTTCTGGACTGACTGATTTAGTTTAGTCGAGACTTTTTTTAAAATTATGTTTTATAGTGTTTAATATCTTATAATAACTTACTGTCTGTGTGTGTGTGTGTGTGTAGTGGTACACACTCTGGACGGATATTTGTCATTTGTGGGCTATGGGTGTGAAATAGGGTGAAGTCTGAGCAAATATGAGAAAATTTATTAATTGTGATTAACAACACAAACTGATGGAAAGGCTGATCTGATGAATTCGACTGACCTTAAAATTATGTAATTAAATGCGAAATCAAACACTACTTTTATAATTAACTACACAAACTGATGATTAATCCCAAAAGGCTCATTTGATTACCAAGACTCACCAGAAAATGATGCAAAAAGCAAAATTAATGTTGAAAAAACAAAAGCTATGATCAAAATGAACCGCACAACTGATGTGATTAATCACGATAAACAAGCTACTTTAAATAATTGAGAAATAACTACACAAACTGATGTGATTAATCATGGATAGGCTGATGTGACTAATACAGTTGAACTCAAAATGATGCAGTTGACAGCGAAAAACATAATTCTGCTGATCATAATTAACTACACAACGTGATTAATCACCGCTGAACTCAATTAACCACAAAAAACATGTGATTGGTCACAAAAAGGCAAATTTGATTAATAAGAATGACCACAAACTGGACAAACCAATGTTATTAATCATGATAAAATGGCTGATTTGATAACTTGAGAAATAACTATAGAAACTGGTGTGATTAATTGTAAAAAGATGTGGACAAAAGTATTGGGACACCTGCTCATTCATTGTTTCTTCTGAAATCAAGGGGATTAAAAAGAGCTTATCCTGCTTAACTGTCTCTACTGTCTACAGGGAGGAGGACTTTCTACTAGATTTTGGAGGAGCATTGCTGTGAGGCTTTGATTGCATTCAGCGACAAGAGCGTAAGTGAGGTCAGGATGTTGGATGATCACCACCCCACCTCATCAACCCCCTCAATTCCCTAACTCCCAATCCCAAAAGTACTGGATGGAGCGCCAACCATCCATCATTCCAGAGAACACAGTTCTTCCACTGCTCCACAGCTCAATGCTGCTGGGGGGCTTTAAACCCCTCTAGCCCACGCCTGGCATTAGGCAGCATGGTGCAAACAGGTTACTGTTTACCTGCTCCAGAGAGTCCTAATCTATTGGCAGTCCTTCTCTACAGGGATGGATCTGACTTCTGCTTTTGAACAAAGTCCTGCATAATTTGGCCAAAAAAGACGCACACTCTGTCATCACTAGCCCTAAGTAAAAGCTCTGACCCCTCTACCTCCTTCTCTCCATCTGCTGCTCTCCTCTGAGGAAAGAAAGCAAGCTGATCCCGCTCCAAAGCTCATGTGATCTAATGAGGCAGGCTGAGCTGCAGCTGAATGTTTGAGTATACTCTCAACATGTCGCGCACTAGAGCCAGACCAAAGGCCGATCGCTTTCTGCCGCTTCTTCGGCTGCCGTTGTGCACAGCTGCATGCCAGAGAGCACGCTCCGCATGTCCTCCGGCCTCAGTCCCAAATCTCTCATAGTTACCATTTCCATGGCAACTTTGACCAAGTCATTACTGTAGTCTTGCGCCACTGCGCCGAGGCGTTCAAAAATAGCTCGTGGCTGTGGGTCAGGGCTGGAAGGTCCAGAAGCTTCTGTTGCTGGCTTCTGTTGTATACCTGTAGGTAACTGTGGGTTACCAGGAGTCACCGGGGGAAAGGAAGGACAGGAAGCACCTCGACACTAAACACTGTGCTGCTGATCGAGGCGTACTGCTGAGGATTTGGCTTTACTGTACAGCTACAGTACAACAACGGGAGGGTGGTCTTATAATATTGTTGGCTTGGAGTCCTGGTCGGCTTTCCTGCGTTCTGTGCGTAAAGCCATGCCCCCCAGTTGGTGGTGAGAAATGGAAGAAGGTGAAGGTGGGTACGCCGTTTGTGGGGCTGCCAGGATTAGTCGTCGTAGTGGAAGGCATCAACACTGAAAATGCATCAACATCACTATTTTTTAAACCACTGCATAAATTTTGTTACTTTTACCAACCCAACTACCCAACCCTTACCCTAGCAATGCCCCCAACACCAGGAGGGTGAAGACTGACTCACCTTCTAAAGCACCGCATTTTCCGAACTGCCGCCAATGCGACGTCAGCAGCCGGAGCCTGAAAGGGCACAATTGGCCTTGTTCTCTCAGGGCAGGGTTGATGGCACTGCCTCCCCACATCACTCCTAGTGTGATGTTGGTCAGCACAGGTGTCTGTCAGCTGTGTCTGAGGAGACGTGTGCTAGTCTTCACCCTCCTGGTGTTGGGGGCATTGCTAGGGTTAGGTGGAGTTCAGATGAACAGGTTTGGGTTATTGGCCTTCCTAACTGGGTAGAAATTAGGCAGTCCAGAAATCCAGGACGTCCATCTACCCCACCAGCAACAGCTTCGACTCCTCTGGGAAGGCTTTAAACTACAAGTTGGAACATTGCTGTGAAGATTGGCTTGCATTAAGCCATGAGAGCATTAGTGAGGTTAGGTACTGATCCACCCAGTACTGTCCACGTTTTCCTGGTCAGGGCCTTGTTCTCTCAGCGGTGGGTTAGTGGCACTTCCTCCCCACATCACTACTGGTGTGATGATGGTCAGCACAGGCATCTGTTAGCTGTTGTATCACAGCTGGCTGTCTAGCCAGTTCGAAAAGAGGCGGTGGCTGGCTTCACGCTGCCACGGATACAACATCAGCAGCCAGAGCCTGAGAGGGCACAACAGGCCTTGCTCTCTCAGGGGTGGGTTGATGGCACTGGCTTCACTTGTGTTGTAGGAGACATGTGCTAGTCTTGACCCTCCTAGTGCTGGGGGCATTGCTAGTGATGGAGGGAGTTCACATAAGTAGGGATTGGGGAACCGGCCTTCCAAGTTGGGTAGAAAATGGGGTACAATTATAGATAAATAATAAATTCTCAACATTGAAGATGTTCATAAACTTTTGGTCATAATTTTGTACCTCACTAAAAATATATTGGTAGTATTTTCCCACCAAATAATGGCTTTAATGGTGCTTGAACCATATGTGGCTTCCGTTCCTTATAAAGGCCATGATGGTCATGGCTAAAATCTTTGATTGAAGGTAGCTAAAAATTGATGGAGGTACAAAGCTCCCTTGAAGCATCTCAGAATATTTTTTTCCAAGGACAGCACTGACTGAGAGCCTGAGAGTTTTCTGGAACTTTCTCTCCGCTGGGTTGTGTTGTGAGGAGTCGAAGGTGTCGTCTGGCTGAGGGCA